>NC_061117.1:112183097-112483097 GCF_002878395.1 Capsicum annuum
TTTTTATACCCTATTATAGACATTGTATTATTTTTAGTATTAGTTCAATTTTGTACCTTATGGACTTACAACTTATATTTCGCATATTTACAATGTATTATTCAGTGTTCAATTACATATATTAGTCATGGATTAGCTTGTGGTCCTTCGAGGTTATGAGCACCGTGTAGAATTTTGGGTACTAGATTTGGGGCATTATAAACTTTGTATCACATCCTAAGGTTCAACAGTATACTTGAAATTCTGAAAATCCGTATCTAATAGAGTCTTCTGCATGGGTGTATTGTGCACCACACTTATGTGCAGGAAGCTATGAGATGTTTTAAGAATCGTTTCCCTTTATTCATGATTTATATTGTGCTATAGAAAGGTTCTCTAAGAAATTCATGTAGGTTCTCATCATGCTCCACTCCTGTTAACTCCACCTTACTTTCATGGTAACAAAAGCAATGATGTTGAAAAGTTGTTGGACTGTTGGAGTTGTTGGATTTTGAAAAAACTATTCTTTTGTATATACCTTGTGATGATTAACCATTGTGGATCTATACTTGGCATTAGAATCTTTATACTGGGAAAACATGTTTATGTTTAGCACAATTCTGAAAATTAGTAGCATAAGTATTAGTTCACTGCTAGTGTGTGTGAGGATTTACTGCATTTCTTACTTTGTGTACCTAGCTAGAACTTGCTCGATTCAATTTTGTAAAGTGATAGTTGATTAAATGGGATAGGATCATACGCCTTCTTTCAATTAAGTGCACCTAGCCTTAAAATCCTAACCAAAAATGTAGATGTGTAGTTACCCTTGAGTCCCTTATGAGCCTAAAACTTTTTATTCAGCACCTACAACTTACCCTTCTTTATTGTTAAAACTCTATTTTGGCCCTGGTCCTTCCTTGGACATTGTGCACCTTATAAACTTGGGAAAAATACCTAAGTTAAGGTGGCTACTATAGTGATACAATATCAAGTCCACAATGCAAGAATCCAGCAAGAACAACAAGATGAATAAACTAACACCAAAAACAACAAGTTGAACAATAAGTGTTAGGAAATCGAAATAGATCACACACGGCTTCACTAGGATTTAAGAATCATGTTTTTAGAACAAGATTATGAAGTTTTCAACAAGAAACAGCAAGTCAACAAGGTGCTAGTGAATCAAAAGAGCACCACACAGCTTCATTAGACTTCAATATTACAAAACACAATCTTAACAAGATTACAAGAAGATAGTAGCTTGACATGTAATATTCAAGAGTCTAAGAACCCTAAAAACAAGAGAGGACCCTAAGACTAAAGAATATTAACACCAAGTTCTTACTTGGACCAAGAGGAACTCTATGACCTCAAGATCCTTGTTTCTAGCCAAGATACAACACAAGTATCACTCTACTTGTGAGTTTTCAGATTTGGGGCTTCTACAATGGAAGAGTGATAATTTCCTCAATATTACAAGTGTTTATGTCTCAAAATATTATGAAAGAACTAGCTGCCAAATAACCTTAATATTGTCTATTTATATTACACCATAAATGAAGGAGAAAATGACCAGATTACCCTTTCCATAGGTTGTCCTTGGAGTGCAAGTTTATTACAATTCAAGGACCCTCTTCACACTTAAAAACATTTAGACCATTAGGTGGATCAATCACCAACTCAAAAATGGCCATTTGCATGAACAAGGCTTGGAGTTTTTGTAACTCCCGAGCTTGGCTACGTGTGAATGGTCGTGAACTTGTTGGACAGCTTGTTACACCCGTATCATCCTCTCCATCTTGATAGGAATTTGACCCCAAATTCGGTATTTGGTCATCTTCAACCGTATCCACGAGAGAGAGATCACACACGTTGAAAGTGTTGTGCACTTGATATTTTGGTGGAAGGTCAATCTTGTAGGAGTTTTCATTGATTTTCTCAAGTACTTGGAGTGGACCATCACCCCTCAGCATCAATTTGGACTTTCTTTGAGATGGAAACTGATCCTTTCAAAGATGCACCCACACCCAATCTCTTGGTTCAAGAATTAGTTTCTTTCTTCCCTTGTTGGCCCTCCTTACAATTTCTTGGTTTTTCTTTTCAAGTCGAAGCCGCACCTTCTCATGTAACTTCTTCATAGAATCTGCCTGCTTGCTTCCATCTAAGCTAATCATGAGATCACTTGGCAAAGGCATTAATTTTGATACAATCCTCTTAATCTCTCGAAATCCATCAATTTTGATGACAAAGTGGACACAAGAATATGTTTTCTAGACAAAGCATCGGCTACTACATTGTCCTTACCCTTTTTGTATTGGATAACATAAGGAAAGGTCTCAAGAAACTCAATCCATTTGGCATGCCATTTGTTAAGCTTGTCTTGTGCTCGAAGATGCTTTAAGGATTCATGGTCCATTCGGATCACGAACTCCTTAGGCCATAAGTAGTGTTTCCAAGTGGCTAAGGCTCTAATCAAGGCATACAACTCTAAATCATACGTGGAGTAGCTTAGAGTTTCTCCTTTGAGCTTTTCTCTAAAGTAAGCAATGGGTTTTAAATCTTGCATCAAAACAGCCCCTTTGCCTACTTTAATTGCATCGCACTCGACTTCAAATGTCTTATCAAAGTTGGGTAATTGTAACAAAGGCGCGGAGATAAGCATAGCTTTCAAAGCTTCAAAAGCCTTAGCTTTCTCGTCACCCCACTTGAAGGGTTGATCTTTCCGAATGACCTCAGTTAAGGGGGCGACTATGGTGTTAAATCCTTTGATAAACCTTCTATAAAAACTAGCCAACCGATGGAAGCTTCTTACTTCTCCAACGGTTTATGGGATTGGCTAATTTTTGATAGCGTTTATCTTGGATTCATCCACTTCGACCCCTCTTTAACTAATAACAAAACCCAAGAAAACAACTTCATTAACACTAAAGGAGTATTTTTTCAGATTTGCGTACAGTTTTTCCTTTCTAAGGACATCAAACACACATTATAAATGCATCACATGCTCATCTAAAGACTTGCTATAAACCAAGACATCCTCAAAATAGACAACAACTAACTTTCTAATAAATGGCTTCATCACATGATTCATTAGCCTCATAAAAGTACTTGGAGCATTTGTTAGTCCAAATGGCATAACCATCGATTCATAGAGACCAAACTTGGTCTGGAAGGCAGTTTTCCATTCATCACCGGGTTTTATTCTTATTTGGTGATAGCCACTCCTTAAATTAATCTTGGAAAATAAACACAAACCATTCAATTCATCAAGCATATCATCTAACCTAGGGATAGGGTGATAATATTTTATCGTAATTTTGTTAATTGCTAGGCAGTCCATACAAATACGCCATGTTCTGTATTTCTTAGGCCCTAGTAGCATCGGAACCGCACACGAACTCATGCTCTCCTTGATATACCCTTTGTTGAGGAGTTCCTCAACTTGACGTTGGAATTCCTTGGTGTTCGTAGGGTTGGTTCTATAAGTCGGCTTGTTTGGCAATTATGAGCCCAGCACAAAATCAATTCGGTGCTCAATTCCTCGAAGTAGGGGCAATCCTTGCATAAGTTCTTCGGTAAATACATCTTTATAATCCTGCAACACATAAGAAATCAAAGGAGAAATGGAAGAATTAGTGAGGTTAGTGTTAAAACAATGAGCCAAAAGTAACATAGGCGTGTCATCATCATGATCCACAAAGAGTTCCTTCTTTCTAACCAACATCACCATGTTTTCCTTCCCCTTTGATGTTGAGGCAGCCTCGGATACCCCTACTGCCCCACCTATGGGTTCCTCTTTTTTTTATTCCTTTTCAGATTTTTTCCTTTTTCCTTCAATTCTCTCATCTTTTGATGCCACTCATTTACTTGGGAAGGCAAAAGAAGATAAAGTGTGACCTTTTGGCCATCCTTCTCAAGTGTATATCGATTGGACCTCCCATCGTGTTTGGTAGACCTATCATATTGCCAAGGTCTACCTAATAACAAGTGACACGCTTGCATTAGTATCACGTCACAAAGCACTTCATCGTGGTAGTTTCCCACCTTAAACCGTATCACGCATTGCCTTGTGACCTTTAATTCACCACATTCATTCAACCATTACAAATTGTAAGGACTAGTGTGTGGTGTAGTTGGCAACTTTAAAAATTTTACCATAGCAACACTAACAACATTTGCACAACTACCACTATCGATCACCAAAGTGTACACACTCCCCTTTACAAGACATTTAGAATGGAAAAGATTTTCCCTTTGACTTGGGTCATCTATTGCCTAACTAATCATGATGCGCCTAACTACAAAGTTTGGAACCACATACTCCCCTTCTTGCGGATAAACATCTTCACCAACATCATCATCATTATCATGTGGTCCATTCTCGGGTTCCTCTCCATCTTGAGGCTCGGTCTCGTCCTCCCCTTTTTCAAGACCCACCTCTTTACCAAGGTAATACAATCTCCCTTTCCGTAAAATTATGTTGTATTGGTTTGGACATTCATTTTCTTTATGTCCCCAACCTTGGGACTTGAAACATTGGAATCCCTTTGGGTTAGGATACTTATGAACTTCTTGCTTTGGAGGAATTTTGTGGACTGTTTTAGGCTCGGGCAGCCTTGTAGTGGCGGTTTGGTCCTTTTTTTGGGCCAACCCGAAGAGTATTAAGCCATCTCCTTGCTTCTAGGCCAACCCGAGGTGGATTGTAACCTTGCCTTGAACGACGATCTCTCTTTAAGTTCCTTTTCAATCTCAAGAGCCACTTGAAAAATACCTTCAACGGTATCAAACTTGTAAAGTATTAAATGAGTGGAGATCTCTTTGTTCAACCCACACTTGAACCGGATGATGTCATGACTGATTTATTCCCCACGATGATCAATCTTTAACATGAGTTGTTGAAACTCATCATAATACACCATCATACTTTTGTTACCTTGATGCAAGTTGTATAATCTAGCAAGCAACTCATGGCGATAACTCTCGGAAAGGTACCTTTGTCTCATCAAGTACCTCAATCATAACCAAGGTGGTGTCTTCCCATCAACTAATTAATTACCAAAATGCTTGACGTACTCCCACCAAGTGTTAGCATAACCCTCAAAATGAGCTATGGAATAACAACTTTTCTTTTCTTCCGAGATATCATTAACCTGGAAAACTTTGTCATAAGCCAATTCCCAAGCTAAGACCTTGGGGTCACTTTTACCTTTAAAGATTGGTAGGCTCAACTTGATGATTTTGATGCCTACATGTCTCTCTTGGTGTCAGTTTTCCCTTTCTCCATACCCTTGATATCTCCTTTGATCTCCACGAATCCCTCTCATCTCCTCCTCCCTTATGTAAGCATCCTCAAAGGCTCCATATCCTTCATATCCCTCTCTACCATATTTCTCAAAGTGGGTTGGACGGTTTTGGACATTTTGAACTTGATTTGGAGGAATTGGATTTTTTGGAGGTGGTGGTCTTTGGTTTAATGGAGCTTGGAAGGGAGGGTTCGGATTTAGCGGAGGTACTTGACATCTAAGTCCCTCTTGTGGAACTTGAGGAGTTTGGAAATGTATTGGTCTAGTGGGGTCATGGTTTAGAGGGAAAGAAGTGGTTTGGCTTGCGGTATTTAGTGGAGCTTGGGGTGGATTTAGCATTTGGTGTACTATTTCGGGAGTGATGGTTGCGGATGAAGTTGTATCATGCCCACTTGAAGAAACATGTAGAGGAGTAGAAGGGCAAGAGTTTCTTTGACTCTCCACTTGTTCTAATCTCCCACTAATAGCCGACACATCTCCCTTTATTGTTGTCAAATCCCCTCCCATTGCTCCAACTTCCGTATTTAACCTTTCAAGTGTTCGGGTAACGGCCTCAAGAGTGGCCCTCATAGAGTCAAGAGCATTAGTATCCGTATTTTGGGACGTAGTCCCCTCCATTTTCAAGGTATTGCCTACAAAATCAGCAAACAAGTTAGTGAAAAAAAATCCTCTCCTCACTTACACTCTTTGGATCACCTCACACTTTAGTTCCATAAGTGTTATAGATTGGATAGTAACCCATGAATCCTTAAGGTATGAGTAAGCTCTTATCCATAGTGGATTCATTTTTGAAGACTCAAAGAATTATCGTTGGACTAGAACCAAGAAGTATCAACTTATTCAAAAGATAAAAGCACCCAAGTAATCGTTGACACGAACAAACGGATTCAAAGGACTTATTGACAACCTAGTAGGAATGTACTAGTTTGTTAATTAGTTCTAGAACCAAGTAAGGAATCCAAGAATCAATAATTAGAAACTAGAAAATATCCAAATTTGAGCTTATTAGTGATGTGGCAGCATGTAATTGGTCTTGGTCCCACACAACAATTTTTTGTCACAAATCTGAAATTTCAACATTCACACAACTTGTAATGGATGACAATTGGTTTTGGAGGGAAAGTAAAAGTCTTTTACTCTTTTTAACTTTTAAAACTCAAAAAGGTGAGATTTTACTATACTAATCCCACAAAAAAGGTCCCTTGATTTAAGGAAAAGTGGTTGTCAAGTCTAGGAAGTGATGTGTGCAAGTCTTCTCACCAACAACTTTATAACTCTTGTCTTACAACCTTTTTGATCTATTTTACACCTTTGTTGTCTTAAGTTGTAAGAATGATAAAGAATAATATGAAAACCAAAACAACCTTCAATAACACAATATCAACTTCTTCAAGAACTCTACACAAAACCACTAATTGTCATCAACAAGATACAACCTACGGCCCACTTTAAGTTGCCACAACAATGGTCAATATTATAAGCTCAACTTTAGATCTAGACACTTTTAGTGTTGGTGAGAAAGAAACCTACACTAGAAACACACTAAAAAGGTAAAATAACACCTAGATCTAAACACACAAACACCAATCTTGTCCAAGACAACAAGATGGACAGATTTCTCTTTTTCTTTTTCTGAAATTTTCAGATTTCAACAATTTTTTTTTTTTTTAATTTTTGTCCAAGAGAGCCCAAGATTGGTAGTGTAGGAACACAACCAGCCTTGCTCTGATACCAAATGATACAATATCAAGTCCACAATGAAAGAATCCAGCAAGAACAACAAGATGAACAAACTAACACCAAAAACAATAAGTTGAACAACAAGTGCTAGTAAATCGAAATAGGCCACACACGACTTCACTAGGCTTTAAGAATCATGTTTTTAGAACAAGATTATGAAGTTTTCAACAAGAACCAGAAAGTTAAAAAGGTGTTAGTGAATCGAAAGAGTCCCACACGGCTTCACTAGACTTCAAGATTACAAAACACAATCTTAACAAGATTACAAGAAGATAGTAGCTTGACATGTTATATTCAAGAGTCTAAGAACCCTAACAACAAGAGAGGACCCTAAGACTAAAGAATATTAACACCAAGTTCTTACTTAGACCAAGAGGAACTCTATGACCTCAAGATCCTTATTTCTAGCCAAGATACAACACAAGTATCACTCTACTTGTGAGTTTTCAAATTTGGGGCTTCTCCAATGGAAGAGTGAGAAGTTCCTCAATATTACATGTGTTTATGTCTCAAAATATTATGAAAGAACTAGCTGCCAAATAACCCTAATATTGTCTATTTATATTACACCATAAATGAAGGAGAAAATAACCAGATTTCCCTTTCCACGGGGTGGCCTTGGAGTGTAAGTTTATTAAACTTCAAGGCCCCTCTTCACACTTAAAAACATTTAGACCATTAGGTGGATCAATCACCAACTCACAAACAGCCATTTGCATGAACAAGGCTTGGATTTTTTGTAACTCTGGAGCTTGGCTATGTGTGAATGGTCGTGAACTTGTTGGAAAGCTTGCTACACCCGTATCATATAGAAAGTTAACGAATAAAGGGTAGTTTTTTAAAAAAAGAGTTTGGATTGTTAATCTTTTGTCTCATTGGTGCTGGTCCCTTGAGATATTATGTACCTCCACTTATGTCATCAGCATGAGCTAAGGGTGGCTAGTGTAAATGATTGAATTTCATAAGAAAACATGCTCAAGTTCATATGGTAAAAAAAAAGGGGGCTTTGGGACAAAAGGGATGCTATATGAAGTGGAAATTAAAGTTTTATAGTAGCAACAATGGCAAGGGGATGAAGAAACTATTCCAAAGATTTATCTCACCTACACCTAAACCCTCATTACTAGCCCTAGGAAGTCCTATAGTGATCCTTGTTAATTAGGTATAGACTTTATGAGATGATAAAGACAAGCCTATGGCTTTGTGTACACTTTGTTTGAAATTTGTTGTGAGAGTGAGAGATTTGAATACCAGGCCATGATCTAAATAGTTAAGTGTGCATTGGACTGCTTTGAAAGTGAGAGCAAGTGAACTATACCTGTGATTACTGACCTTCGGATATAGTGTTTGATGTGTATACATGCTAACTAGATAGAGTGTAATGTCAAGCATGGATCCCTTTGAGTTAGGAGTACAAGAGTTGTGTACATACTAAATGGTTAGTCCTTGCTAGTTCCAACAGATGATTATTCTTTTGTATTCTAGAAGCATACGTGGTATTGTATAAAGTTGCTTAAGGACAAGAAATTGTCTTAAGTTGAGGGTGTTGATTTTTTGACTTTTGACGATATATTTTGAACCTCTTAGAAGGGATAACTATTTGTTTTCTAGCAACTATCGGTGTATTTGATGATTGTTTTACTTGTTTTAAGGAGACAAACTTAAAAATAGGGATAAATCAGAAATGCAAAAGTCTGGAAAGTTATGATAGGAAAACCAATGTACCGTTAGATACCCAATAGACCGCCAGACTAGCCATCGCCCCTAATAAGAATATCAAGATATTATGGAAACGGACGGTGGTCCGTATGACTAACCATCGGGCCTAGGATGGGTCGTAGGTATGGCCATCACAGTTAACCAAAATGAGTTAAAGTTTGGGCTCCAGGGATGAACAACATGAAGGGCCGTCAGGTCCCAGACGGACCATCGCACAACCCATTACCATCAACCACAGGACAACAATACACTGAATATCAACCGATGAACCATCCCAATCCCAACAACCCATCAGGCGAATCGTCAGTGGTGACGCGGTAGCCCAAATTTAAATTTTGAATTCCAACTTTCTTGGAGTCTATAAATACCTAGATTAGGATTATATTAGACATATTTTGACTATTGCTCAAATTGTAACGTATAAAGTGTCTATGAAACAAGTTGAGAGCTGAAGGTTACACTATTTTCTCTTTGGAATTTGGAATTGAGATTCTCTTTTAGATTCTAAGTTCATTCTGAAATATTTATGAAATTAAATCTGTTACCTCTTTCTTAATCATGTGTGGCTAAAGCTCCCATAACTAGGGTTATAGGAACCATGGTCTAATTCAGTGCTAAGGTTGTGACCATGATGAATTCCTATTAACAATTGTAATTATATCACCTTCTTTTCAATTTTATGATTTCTTTTGGTTACAAACTTAAGAAATGTGTCCATAAATATAACTTGCTTGAACAAAGAAGTTAATGTTGGAAAAATAGAATGGTGAAAACATGATTAGAGTTTTTACCCTCTAATTTTAAGATTGATCCTTAACCGGATCAACCTCTTGGTGAATTGTTTGTTGGATTAATTTATAACTTTAAGTTTGAAAGAATTAAAGTGAATCCATCTTTGAAGGTTGAAAAATAATTGGATGGGACTATTCTCTATAGTTGTGATTGTTGAAGCAGAATTTGTACAATCCACAATCCTTAGCATTGAATTACCTTGACATACATAACCCTTGTTTCTTAATTCTCATTTGGTTACACATTGCAAAGAAAGCATTGGTCTCTATTACACTACAATTACTAAAGTGATACTTTTAACAACAAAACTCCTTTTCGTCATTGGAAACCTATGATTAATAGTCTTATTAACCTTAGTTTCTTAATTCTCATTTGGTTACACGTTGCAAAGAAAGCATTGGTCTCTATTACACTACAATTATTAAAGTGATACTTTTAGCAACAAAACCCCTTTTCGTCATTGAAAACCTATGATTAATAGTCTATTAATAAGCTTACAACTTCATTAACACCTTATTCCCCGTGGGATACGACCCTAACCTTTGTTGGGTTATATATTTGACAATGACCGCTTACACTCTTTTTGAAGAGTTGTAATTTGGGTGTATTATTAACTAATAAATATGATTTTATTAAATACAAAATACACTTAAAAAATTAATATATTCATACAAAACCATATAAAAACACAAAAGCACTTTAATTAAATTAAATTACGAAAAACTACCAAGGCTATAGGACAACAAAACGAAAAAACATAAAAAAACTTTTCTAATATGACATATGTACCACATAAAATTTGTGAGAAGGGTCAATATGAACACTTTATTATGTGTTCAGGTACTCGATTGAAGTAAATCATAATTCAAATTTTTAAATAAAATTTATCGATAAATTTAAAAAATTGTCAATATATTTCATCAATATATCTTATTATCATATTTAATTATGAAAGATAACTTCTACTACTCGTCAGATCCCAAATAAGTCCCATGCTTATCTTTTAAGGCTTTAGTTAAAAGTTGTTTATTGTTTTCATCCACAATTTTTTTTTTAGGGATTTTGAAGGCGTGTTCTTGTGAACAATTACCATACATGAAGAGACAATATTTCAACTAATAGAGAAAACAAATATATAGCTCTTAATGGAGTATTGTAACTATTAATCCATATTGGTAGTTGTCCCTAAATTTTAAAATCTAAAGCAATAAAATATAAAATAGTTATGTCACGTGTGTATCACATGAATTTATAGTAAATTTATAAAAAAGAACAAATTGTTGTGTGTACGTGTTATATTATAAAGTACCAATTTATATATAAAAAAAAACTATATAAAACTGTTAAAATAAAAATCGTATTTAAAAAACAACATGATAACTCACCATCACACTAATAATTAAGGAGCAAAATTAAACGTAGTAAATAAAATTTCACAATCAAAAACAAATTACTTTGAAATTTATCTTTTTGTGCATTTGAGTTTTACATATATAAAAATTACCCGAAGCAAATGATTAGTATGCGTTTGAGCTTTACATATATTAAATTTAGTTGATTTCAAAATTATAAATATAAAAAAAAAATTATTTTATCTAGTGAAAAATTTAATTTTAAGCATGAAAAGGTCAACAAAAATTTCACAAACAAGCTTCATAATTTTAAATTTTTTGCATTGAAAATCATTTTCGCAGGAACCAAACTCTAGTGTCCATGGAGACTAGATTGAAGATTAACCAACCATTTTTAGGTTCAGTTGATAAGGGTGAAATTACGTAATACGAAAGATATATAAGGAAATTACTTAATAACCATTATATGATTATAAATAGTATTATCTATAGAATTATATAATCAATAATTAAAAAAAGGAAAAAAGCATAAATACCCCCTAAATTTGTCACCACAATTTAATTAGCACTTTAACTTTATGAATAATTATTTATCCCCTTAAATAACTTTTGAGTGAATTATATTACCCGCTTAATGACTGACGTGGCAAACAATAAGAATAAAGTGGGTCACCTTTAAATTTTCAGCCACTAATCTTTCTTCTTTCTCACACCCCACCACCCCCTCACTTCTTCTTCCTCACACCCTACCATCCCTCTTCTTTTTCTCCACTTTTCTTCAACACCATCATCAACCAGCTCCAACAAAATGTACATAAAAAATATATTTTCATGTGAAATTTTGTAACAAGTTCATCTTTTCATTAAAAAATTCTTAAAGAAAATTTTGTTTATTCAATCACAGTCAATTTTTCTCAATAATTGAACTAATTTTAAATTTATTGGATTCTTGAAATGATGAACAAATTAAAAATACTCATATGAAAAAAATTGAAAAATTTGTATTGAGATTAAATCGAAGAAGAAAATCGCAAAAAGAAAATCAAATCAAACAAAAATATTCTCAAAATGTGATAATCGAATTTGACAAATTTTTAATATATTTCTATCTCTAATTCTTTTTACCCTCAAAGTGAAATTCTTTGGCATTACAATTGTAATTTTTCAGAAATCAAATTTCAAATATTTGAGTCTAAAATCAAAAAGAAAAAGAGGAAAGAGTTTAACAAGAAAGAATAAGGGCAGGGAGCCGGGGGGAGGGGGATTCGTATTTGCAGATTGTCAGAAAGGAAGAAAGAATTGGGGGTTGGGTGAGTGGGGTTAGGGGGGTTGAACAAGAGAGAAAATGGGGTGAGACACGGGGAAGGAAAGAAGGGGACTGAACAAGAGAGAAAATGGGGTGAGATTGGGGGGGGGGGGGGGGGGGGGGGAAAGGGGGTGGGGGGGGGGGTGGGGGGGGAAAAAGAAATTTTGGGGGGTGAACAAGAAAACTTTAAAAAAAAATTGTGTGGCAACGACGTGGTGCCGTAGTGAGGCAAGTGCATTACACTCTCCATTGTGATAGTGGAATTACATTTTAAGGGGTCGTATATAATTCACATAAATGTTATTTAGGGGTAAATAATTACCGATAAAGTTAAAGTGTTAAAGTAAATTGTGGTGACAAGTTTAGGGAATATTTATGCTTTTTTTACAAAAAAAAACAAAAGAAAAAAAAAAAGAGGAACAATAGCATAGATGAACCTACCTCTACAAATCGGACAATAACTTAGTACTGTAAGTGAATTTATTTAGAGGTACATAATGACCTCTTGTTCAGTCTTACTTTTCTCTTCTGAATCCCAAAAAGAATCATAACGATGTTCACGCGAACTATGAACTCAAGCTATGAGATTGTTGCGATTGATACAACATAGCTTCGTGCGGACACTAACAAAGAAATCTTGAACGACGATCAAGAAAAAACTTGTTTGAGAACTACATTGTGATTGTATTGTTATAGAAAAAAAGAGTTATCGATTAATAAAAGTTTGAATCCTTCTTCCCCAAAAATAGAAATTATCTAAAGATGGTGGTTTTTATTTTTCTTCTATAAATTGTTTATCAATGTTAGAGTAATATGGGTTTTAAATAAACTAAATCAATACGAATAGCAATTTTTGGTCTAGTTTTTATTTTTTTCTCGAGACGATTTTGGGGTTCTTTTTTAGTTATAATTTGTATTCTTCCTTTTATTTGGCTTAATAAATTAGCCTTTGTGACCTTTTTTTTTGTTTTTGTTTTTAAATTTAGTTTTCTTTTCCTTTTTTTTCCCTCCAAACCTTTTTGGTGTCCTTTTTCCGTTCAACTTTATACTCTTACTTTCCTTTTATTTAATTTCTTTGTCGCCTTTTTTTGTTTTAGCTTTAGTTTTTGTAAGACGTTTTTGCATTACTTTTTTAATTCGACTTTGTATGTTTATGTTATTTAAATATGAAAATATCAAATTTTTTGTTGATTTTAAATTTCTAAAAATTAGAAAAAATACTAAAAAGATAATTTTATCTATTGTGGAGTCTTTTAATGAAGGACAAAAAATTTAAATCACTTTTGTAGAGTCTTCACACTTTTAATATATTGTAGATGTAGATGTAGTTAAAAACTTATATGTCCTAAAAAATACAAGTTTGAATTAGAAAAATAGGATATAATTAATCAACCTCCACCTTTCCGTTATTCGTTCAGTATATTTATGCACTCATTTACCATATATTGTATTTCAAAAGAAAGCAAAAACAGTACATAAAAACTAGTCACTAGGTGACTTGCAAAAAAACTGTTGGGTTCGAAATTGAGAGGGCGTCGTGCGGAAGTTATTAGTTGCAAACCATTATGCTGACAATTTAGAAGACACATAAAACAATACTAAAAAGCTTAATATTATTATATTATTTGGCCAATTGGCCTACATATAAAAACTAATATTAAAAAACATAAAAACTAATTAGAGAGAAAATCTCCCCCTACACTAGACTCTTTAAACGACTACATTATGGATGTTTTTGTGTTGTTGTATGAGAAGGGGTCTTTTATTTATAGAGTTCCAAAAATCTTTCCTCTAAGAAAGAGGTTTGCCAAATATGAAAAAGTTTTATATTTTTCTTTCAGGAAAGTAAAAGTAATTATGGTATTACTTTTATTTTTCTTTCAAGAAAAATAAAACTTTGGTAAGAAAATCAAGGCAAAAACCCTAACAAATCTCTATTTTTTGGCTTGATTTTCTTAACTTGATCCGCCTTCTTCATGTCATATGCATAATTTTGTTTCTTCACATAATCTTCATCCCCGCTATTTGACATGCTTAAAAATTGAGCTTTTTTGGTTAAAAGTATATGAGCCCTTTCAGGTAAAAAATATTGGAGCCCTTTAAGGTTAAAAATATGTAATAGCAGGATTGTTGAAAATATGATTAAAAATCGTCTCCATATGTAGTTTTTGGACATATATCATCATCATCATCATCATCAAATTTGTTGCAACTTTGATCTTAAAACCATCCTCAATCGAACTATCTGATCTTTGAACCATTGACTCTGATACCACTTATTGGGTTCGGAATCGAGAGGGCGTCATGCGGAAGCTATTAGTTGCAAACCATTGTGGTGACAATTCAGAAGACACATAAAACAATACTAAAAAGCTTAATATTATTATATTATTTAGCCAATTGGTCTACATATAAAACCTAATATTAAAAAACATAAAAACTAATGAGAGAAAAAATCTCTCCCTAAACTAGACTCTTTAAACGACTACATTGTGGATGTTATTGTGTTGTATGAGAAGGGGTTTTTCTATTTATAGAGTTCCAAAAATCTTTCCTCCAAGATTTGCCAAATATGGAAAAGTTTTATATTTTTCTTTCAGGAAAGTAAAAGTAATTATGGTATTAATTTTATTTTTCTTTCAAGAAAAATAAAACTTAAATTTGGTAAGAAAATCAGGGCAAAACCCTTAACAAAAACTAGAGGAAAATAAAGGAACTAGTAAGAAGAAAACGTGTACCCAATACCTTCATGAGTAGCAGCGCCGTCGATACCTATCGACAAATATGTTTGAAAGTATGAGTTTAAAATTTTCTTTTACTTTTAATTTGAGTATCTAAGTATTTAATTTATCAATTATATATTTTAGTACTAAGTTTAAATTAGAGATTTAATAGGAAAAAATCATTATACTTTCTAAGTTCTCTGGACTTAAGTTTAATTTGCGCCTCACGTTTAAGGGAAGGCCCCAACGCTTAGGCAAACACCTCAAAATTTGGTGTGTTTGTCTTTCGATACTTTTTCCTCCCCATAACACCTCGGTGCAATTTTTTGCCCTGTCTCACCCCTGAGCTCGCCTTAGACTTCCCTTTAAAACACTGCTCTCTTACTATCTTAATTAGGGGTATGCAAAAATTGATTTACAAATAATGCAAATATCGATGAATAAAAAATCGATGGATATAGTCGATCCAAAAATTGACCTGGTATTTCAGTTTTTAGTTTTTTTAAATAAATTAATAGAAACTTGACGTACACTATCATTTTTTTTGCGCAAAAATTATAATATATTTTTTTTAAGGAATACAGACCAGTCCCTCAGTTTTATAAGAAAAAATTGATAGACTCTGTTAGTTTTTAAAGTTCAAATTATAGTTGAAGAGTATAAATAAAAACAACAGAAATATTTCATCACAGAACATGTATGATTGAGTGCTAGAATTGTTCAAAGTCATTAAAAATACCCAAGTACGATTTCAAGTAGCTACGTCCCTCAATAATTTTGAAATGTTTAAAAAATCGATTCTAACCATTGGTTCTTGTCGATGGTAAAAAATAACCGGTAGGGTCAAATTATTAACCGACACTGTTTGTTGGATTGCTAAAAGCCAGAAACCTAATTTTGACGAATGTGAATGTGTCGATGTTTCATTGATTTTGACCAAAGAATATTGACACAGTCCGTCGATTTTGGACCTTCTTCTTAGACATTTTTATCGTACTAATCAATAAATCAAATTAATAAAAATGTTATTGGGTTTATCTGAATCGAATATTGGGTTAACAGTTTTATGAATATTTTTGTTAGGATATTGATTTGATCTCCAATTCTAAGATTTTAGCTAATGATTAAATCGATAATTCAATAAGATTATATTAAAATAAAATTTTTACCCATAATATAGTAATTTAAGATATTAAATACAAAGTATATTTTCTTTTACATTTTGTAATTGTAATCTTGGCATTTTTTGTTTTCAATCTGAAGTGGTTGGCTTGATAGGGTTCCACTCATCAACTTGAACTATGAAATCACCTTATTTTTCTTTTTAAGAAATTGCTACAGTGACATTGCATCAAAGTTTCTACTTAACCCAAAAGAAAATAAATTTATTTTAGCAATAACTTTTTGAATTTGCTTTTTCTTGCAATTTATCTAGATTTATGCATGAAGCCGGCGTATATAATGAACAGATGAAAATGAAAGAAAACAAAAAATAAAAACGTAAAGCAGTATATATTTTTCTTATCTATTAAATAAAAAGTTAAACCCATTAAGGACCAAAAACATATTAACAGAAAATCAATAATTAATATCTTATTGATTTGATTATCGATTTATGGTATTTACAATTAAAAATTGAATCGATAATACACAAAATCGAATGATAAGCACCCCTAATCTTATACTTTAACTATTATTATTTGTTGTTTTCTTTGTTTCAATTGTCGTATTGTTTTATTATTCCCTTTTTGTGTATTTTTAGCATGACTTCGTCATTACTGTCTTTTCTTTTTCATACTCAATTTGTTATGTTTTATTTGAGTCAAGGATCTTTTGAAAACGTCTTTACCTCCACAAGATAGGTGTAATCAGGTACGGTTGTGCACACTCCATCTTTCGCAAACCTCACTTATGGGCTTACACTGAATATACTATTATTGAATATAATTAATTATAAATAAAAGTTTTTATGCATATTTTTCATGAAATTTATTTTAGTTATTATCTTTAAAAATGAAAAAATTATGAAATTATAATTATCTTGTATTAATTATAAATATGTCAAAAAATTGAATTAATTTTTTTTTTTCAAAAGAGAACGGTACGGGTAATACCACAAGGAAACTGTTACGAAGTCATATCTGCAAACATGTTTCTAAAATTATCCTTTCGTATATAATTCATCCAAACATGGGCCGTTTGGTTACTAGATGAGCCCAAAGTTAATATATGAATAACTTGGTTATTCATGTATTAATTTTATACAATATTAAGTTTATAAATAGGACAAAGTTATTTATGTACTAATTTTATATCATATTTGGTTGGTAAATTTCACATATTGTATAAAAGATATTCTTGTATTAATTTTATATGGTGTTTGGTTGTATTGTTATAATCCTACATAATTAATACTTACATTATTTTGTGAGCGAATTTATATATTATTTTACGCGGGTTAGAAAGTGAAATAAGTTATGTGTGCATTAGTTATACATTGATTAAAATAACAAATTACACATTTACCCTATCAATTCATTTTTAGAACCTTTTTACTATTATGCATAATTTAAGGTATTGCTCTTTATTTTAGGGAAAAGAATTAGAATATACCTAAATTTCGGTGAAATTTGTTGTAACACGTTTCAACTTTGTGGGGGAGGGGGTTCCTATATGATCCCATTCGACTATTTATTACCGTATTTTTGTGGCATATATCTATCTAGTTGGATCACTTTAGACCCTTACGCGCTGGTGCAAGCGTATTAACGTAATTGTCCAGCTGGTCAAATATATGTCATAGAAATACAGTAATAAATTATTTAGGGAGTCATAAAATACACGAAAAATTGAGGCGTATTACAACAAATTTCGTCAAAATTTAAGTATATTTCGAACCTTTTTCCTAAGTATCTCATCTTTTTAAGATTCTTTTTTTTTTCCACTACAGAAATGCTTCTTCTTTTTAAAATTCTCGTTTTCTCCACTTTCTTCAAAGCATAGTCCCTTTAAGTAATTGGACTTAATCTAATTGTATTAGTATTCTAGTAGTTGTTTACATCTATTTGTATATGTAGTTTTCTAGTGATACAACTCAAGTCTTCCATATTGACATATCTAGGTCTCTTGTAAGTAGGAGTGGATATATTTTAGTTTAAATCAAAAAAATTGAAAAATCAAATCAAAATTTAATTTTAGTTTCAATTTTTCGGATCGAATTCGATTTGTAATTTTAAAATTTTGATTTTTCGATTCGGTTTTCGGTTTAAAAAAGAAAATCGGTTAAACCGAAAAACCAAAATTTTATAAATAAATAAATATAATATATATATTTTATTATATATATATTATATATATATATAATATAATATTATATTATATTTTATATATATATATATATATATATATATATATATATATATATAATATTTAGTAATTTACATTCACAATTAACATTTAACAACAAATTCACATACGCCACAATCATTGCCCATTTCCAACCCTAAATCCCTATTCTGGTATTCCCTACGCTGTTTTTCACGTACAGCGGCGATGATGAGTCACGACTCATGAGTGTTCCTCCGTTCCACCAAAGGTAAGGCGGTGTTCCTTTGTTGATCGTTTTCACTTCTACTGGTTGTGGGTTTGTGGGTTGTGGCTATCCACCGGCGAGAAATAAATGAGTTTTGTGTCATTTTGTAGATTATTTATGTAAGGTTATATTATATGTAATGATTAATGACATTATGTACTATGTTAAACTTATGATTATTTCATTTCATTTCATCCATGTTGAGTTATTTATAATTATTTGTATTTGAGAATGAAAAACAGGTTTGAAAAAATAATTTTTCTAAAAAAACCCATCAATTTTAAATACTTAGTTATGAAAAAGAGAGGCCAACTACTTTAATATTTCAAATCGAAATAAAAATTCAAAATAATCAAACCGAATTTATTTCAGTTTGGTTACGAATGTCATTTTTGTCAATTCGAAAACAGATAAATCGAACCGATATTAAACAATCAGACCGAACTGACCGAACGCCCACCTCTACTTGTAAGTAGTTTAGAACTCTACAACTACATTATATTCAACTCCTATAAGTAGGAGTATATACTCTACTCTTTAATCCGTAGAAATTTACTTTGATTCTCTTTACTGTGCTTGAGAATTCTATACTAATATCTCGAAGGAGTATAACTTTGTGCCATGAGGCTCAATTTACTTTCGACAACGTATCTATGTTTGTGTTCAACCTTTCCTTGTTTCTCATGAGCGTGAGGGCAGGAAAAACGATGAACAATGCCTAATTTTACACAGAGATGATAAAGTACGAAATTCACCTCCACCATTAGTTTGAATTGACTTAATTTTTGTGTTAAATTGTCTTTCAACAAGAACTTGAAATTGAGAAGATGTTAAATTTTCTAAAAAGTAGATAACACTATGTATAGCTAGAAAAATCATCAACAAAAACAAGTAGATAACGATGGCTTGAGAAGATAAAAAAAGGGAAGGATCCCAAACATTAACAAATATAAGTTGGAAGGAAGAAGTTTTTTTATTAATGCAAATTGGAAGAGACAACTTATGTAACTTGCAAAGTTCACAAACAGTACATAAATTATTTAATTTATAACTAGTACTAGAAAGCTGGTGTGTGGATAAAACTTGACTGAGAACTTTTTTATGTAGATGTTCCAGATGGAGATGCCAGTAAGTAGAAAAACCTTTGATAGGTGAGAGTGCTAAAGGAGAACTAGAGGATTGTGGTTTAATAGACATGAAGTAGAAGCCATCATTACTCCGATCGAAAAGAAGCATAGTCTTGATGTCTCGATCCTTGATAAGAAAATAATCAGGGTGAAATTCAAAGAAAGCATTATTATCACGAGAAAATCCTTGAAAAGAAAGAAGGAGTTTAGTAATAGATGGAACATAAAGAATGTTATTTAAAGAAAATTTTTGATTAGAAAAATTTGAGAAAGTGGCACTATCAGTGTTTTGGATTGGAAAACCTTTTTCATTACCTATATGAAGTGGACCTTATATTTCTCAACATATGTAAAGTCAGAGAAATGTGGTGCAAATATGATAGGTGGCACCTGCATCTGGGAACCATTTGAGTCAATGAAATCGGTGCCTAATGAGTGAGATGAGCAAATGGATTCATAGTGTGATTATAGCATTGAAAACAAGTAGAAGCTTAGTGATTAATTTTATTGCAGATTTAACACCTTGTGCGTCAATCATCGTTGCCTGATGTCACCCAAAATTACACCTCCAAGAAAGTATAACGCAGTCACTGTCAAATAAAGAACCCAACAAAGGTTGGGGTCGAACCCACCAAATATAGGATGAATCTCTATCACGAACTTACTGAAGTAGACAAAAAATATAGGAAGTAAATAGGGAAATTTTGTGAGAACAGTAGGAGTAATAACAAATCTTGATAACTTTAGGTTGAAATCAATATGAGATGAATACTAGGACTGTGTTCCCCTGACTTCCTAACTCCGTACACTTATTGTACTTTATCAAACTATCTCAATGCCCTGCATGCAGAATCTGACAATTTATGTATCACCAACCGTCTTTTGAACACCTTTAGTGAATTTTAATCATCTCCTTTTGAGTCTCAGAGTGACGCATTACTAACCCCAGCACTGAATTCCTGATTAATTATCTCTTTTTAGGTCTTAAGTTAATTAGATGAAGGTTGATAGCTTCAAATTACTGTTGTGATCTCCTTTAGAAAATCACAATACATGCAAGAACATCAATCAAGAATGGCTTCAAACTTTCTATACTTCGTTATTCCATCAGGGTTTCCACAACCCTATCTAGGAGGTTTAGCCGCTAATATTTGTAAGAATACCCACAGAATTCATAAAAGAAAGGATATCAATAACCCTACAACAAATTAAGAATAAAAATCAAAATCTCAAATTAATATCCAACCGTACAAAACAAGAACATGAATTCCAAGATCAATTTTAGCCTAATATTTTACACTACAACATGTATCAATTTAAGTTCAATAGGTAATGCACAAATATTTTGGGTTTTTCCTACACTATTCAACTTCTACTTCCATATATGATATGATCATAGGCATTTCCAACACAAAGTATGCATAATTTTTTTTTCAAATTTTAGGCTTCATTAATTCCAATATTCATGTTAAAGTATCAATTTCAAGCTATATCAAGCATTAATCTTAAACTCCATAAGCAAGAATATGATTTTCACAAATTGAAGTTAAAAAATAATTACCTGGATTCAAAGAGTTGGAAGTAGAAGATGAATGTGTGATAAGAACCCTACTTTCTGATGATTATACGTGCAAGTGATTGTATTTGGAGGGATGTTTGCCTTTTATAGATTAAGAGGGAAGTTGAGAAGTTTAAGGAGTAGAGTTTTAAAATTTAAAGTAGTGGGGTACAGGATCGGGTTTAATCATAGTTATTGTAAGGAGAGGGGGGAACTTGTGTTTCAATTGTGGTCACTGGTTATCTGCAGAGAAATTTTCCTATAGCCCAAGTTGCCACTAGATACAATAAGGTTCCGATCATCACCTCTTTGGATCCTACACCTGAGGGAACTACCTCGGGCACTGGTACTGTACGGAATCATCTCTGTGCACTTGTTACTCATCAGTAATCTGAGGCATCTCCAGATATTATTACTGGTATGTTACAGCTCTTCTCTAATGATGTTTATTGTTTGCTTGATTCGGGTTCTATCCTATCTTATGTGACCCCTTATGTGGCTGTATACTTTGTTTTTGGTCCTAAAGATATCTTCAACCCCTTTTCTGTCTCTACCTCAGTGGGTGATTCTGTTGTTCTAAAAAGATCTATAGGGGCTGTGTGGTGTCCATCTTTCATAGGAAGACATTGGTGAATTTGATAAAACTTGACATGGTAGACTTTGATGTAATCTTGGGGATAGATTGGCTCCATTCGTGCTATGCTTCTTTTGATTGTTAGACCCAAAAGGTTAGTTTTCAATTCCCTAATAAATTGGTGATTGAATGGAAAAGGAAGTTCCTTAGTACCAAAATAGAGATTTATTTTCTATCTTAGAGCTCAGAAGTTGATTTCCAAAAGGTGTTTGTATCATCTAGTTTAGGTTAAGGATTCTGACTCCAAGAGTCCCTCTCTGCAATCTGTTCCAGTAGTTAATGAATTTCTGGAAGTTTTTCCTGATGATCTTTCTGGAATTCTTCCCGATAGGAAAATGGATTTTGGGATTGATCTTCTACAGAATACCCATCTCACTTTCATTCCTCCTTATAGGATGACTCTGGATGAGCTAAAGGAACAATTAAAGGATCTTCTTGATAAGGGTTTCATTCTTCTTAGTGTTTCTCCATAGGTTTCTTTTTTACTTTTTGTGCAAAATAAAAATGGGCTTCTTCAGATGTGTATAGGCTATCGTCAGCTGAATAAGGTTACAATGAAAAATAAGTGTCCTCTTTCTAGGATTAATGATTTTTCGACCAACTTTAGGGTGCTAGATATTTATCTAAGATTGATCTTCATTTTGGCTATCATCAATTGAAAATTTGGGAGCTTGATCCCAAGTCTGCTTATCTGAACCCGATATAGTCATTATTAGTTTTTGGTTATGTCATTTGGGTTGACTAATGCTCTGACTTCTTTTATGAATTTTATGAATCGGATGTTCAAGCAGTTTTTGGACTTCTTTGTTATTATCTTCATTGATGACAACATGGTGTACTCTAAAAGTGAGGAGGATCATGCCAATTACTTCTAAATTATATTGCAGAATCTTAAGGACCAGGAATTATATGCCAAATATTTTAAGTATGAGTTTTGGATGGATGCTGTGACTTTTCTTGGGCATGTTGTTTCTAGTGAGGGGATCAAGGTGGATCCACAGAAAGTTGAGGCAGTTAAGTAGTGACCTAGAACCGTGAGTCTAACCAACTTTAGGACCTTTATGGGCTTGGCTGGGTATTATCAGAGGTTTGTGGAGATTTTTTCATCTATTGCCGCTTCATTGATGAAGTTAACTCAGAAAAAGGTTAAGTCCCTGTGGTTCGATGCTTGTGAGGGTAGCTTTGAGAAGTTGAAGGATAAGTTGAGTTTTTCGCCAATTTTGACCCTGCCTGAAGGTACTGATGGGCTTATTTTGTATTATGATACATTTCGTGTGGGACTGGGTTGTATTTTGATGTAGCATGTAAGGTTGTGGTTATGCCTCCAGGCAGCTTAAAGTTCATGAGAGGAATTATCCGACTCACGCTCTAGAGTTAGCGACTAGATATTTGCTTTGAAGATTTGTTGCCATTATCTGTATGGCGTGCATATGGATATCTATTCAGATCATACAAGATTGTAGTATATATTTACTCAGAGGGAATTAAATCTCAGGCAGAGGCGATGACTCGAGCTACTTAAAGATTATGACATTATTTTGCACTATCATCCAGATAAAGCTAATGTTGTTGCTAATGCTCTTAGTAGGTTATCTATGGGAAGCTTATCTTATGTTGATGACGAGAAAACGGGGTTGGTGAATGATATCCATAGGTTGGCTAACTTGGGAGTTCATCTCTTGGTCTCCGAGGATAGATGAGTAATTATTCAAGAGTGGTTAAATTATCTCTTGATGTTGAGGTGAAGGAGAATCGGCTTTGGATCCCATACTTATACAGATTAAGAATGATGTGGTTCAGTAGAAAGTTATGGCTTTCGAGATTGGAGGAAATGGCATTCTGAGGTATTAAGGAAGGTTGTGTGTTCCTGATGGTTATGGGCTGTGGGAAAGGATTTTGACTGAGGCTCATGATTCTAGGTATACAGTTCATCCAAGTTCGACTAAGATGTATCATGACTTGAAAGAAATCTATTGGTGGAATGATATGAAGAGAGATATGGAAAATTTCATAGCTAAATACATGGTTCGGTAGCAAGCTAAGTTGAACATTTGAGGCCTGGTGGCATATCTCAAGAGATAGAATTGCCCATATGGGAGTGGGAGATGATTAATATGGATTTCATTATGGATCTTCTGCGGTCTTGCAATCAGTATGATTCTATTTGGGTCATTGTAGATAGAATGACTAAGTCTGCTCACTTCTTGCCTATGAGGACCAACTACTCAAGAGAGGATTATGCTAAGTTATTCATTCAATAGATAGTAAAGTTTCACGGTTCATTTGTGTCCATTATTTCAGATCGAGGCACGCAGTTCTGTAATGACCCAAAATCACCTCCTGGGATGTCACACGGTGCTTAGGGCAACAAGTAGCCCCAAGATAACCCTTTAAGCTTATCACTTCTCATAATAACTCATTCAAGAAGAAATATACAAAATAATAGCACTGTCATATCAAATGAAAGGAAATACGAAGATGATACTGTGTCCAAACGACCACAATACTGGAAATCTCAACACAACCACAATCTGATAACCAGTCTGACAAAGCCTCTACTACTTATGAACTAGAGAGTCGTTGGGAAAGATCCCCAACTGACTCAAACTGCACTGAAAGTAATGACATAACAACTCAAATACTGAACTATCTGAAGATAGGCCCTCGAACAATGAGGACTCACCACTGGAGAAATGTAGACAAAGGTACTCGGGAATAACTGATGAGACTGGGACTGAGCACCTGAACCTACATTATAAGACAATGTAGCTTATAGACGTATATGTGGATCAGCACTTGGGAATGTACTGAGTATATGGGGGTGTATGCATTTACATAAAATAATATCAATACTCTTTAATCAAATCATGCATGCAAATAGGAATGGCTCACATGGCTTGAGTAAGTCTAAAATGTAAAGCTCATAAATCATGTAGAATGAAGCATGTAACACAAATCTCGTGAGTCATTATACTTTGGCTTTAAAATCTGTACTCCTCTCTTATTGTCATTACTCATAGGCTGAAGGAAACTTTAAACAATACTTTCAACCCATGCATATATCTCACGGGGAGTAAAATTTCTTTAATGTCAAGAACTTATAACTCTTTTGAACTCAAACAATTGGAACTTGAAATCATATAAAGTTGGTTTGAAAACCGGTGATCAACTCGTATTAGTAGAGAAAACTACTTCCTTCTTTGGAAAATACTTAAAGCAGTTCATTCATTTTAGAAAATATCTCATCCAAAAGCTTTAGGGAAAATATTCTATCCCAATGGAAAATACTTTAGTTTAGGGAGGTTTTCTTAACTGACATAAACCATGCGGCTACATGGAGTCCAATGTTTTTTCCTCCTAAGGAAGAAACCTCACGTTTAGGAGATGCGTCATAATTTTGCCAAGGAGT
Source organism: Capsicum annuum (assembly GCF_002878395.1). Taxonomy (NCBI): domain Eukaryota; kingdom Viridiplantae; phylum Streptophyta; class Magnoliopsida; order Solanales; family Solanaceae; genus Capsicum; species Capsicum annuum. The sequence goes on from NC_061117.1 coordinate 112,208,332, forward strand.
ATAACCTCAACTCAGTGATCACTTATCTTAGTCTCGGGCCCTAATCATCTCGGCCTCAGTCCCAAAATCTCAAACCTACAGAGGCACGTAGTTCTAGGGTAACAAACCGTAGTAACTTACCCAGCTCGGTGCTAAATACTACTCCCTTTAGTTTATCTCGCTCATATCATGAAAATCCACTTTCAAAATAATCTCATGGTTTAGTAGAATCCCACAATCAAATCTGTAATCTCATGTGGTAGAGTGGACTTCAAAACTCTATGACCATTAGGTCAAAACATTTCTCAAAAATCTTAAAATACTCAAATCATAGGTGCTTATAGCATAATAGTTCAGAAAATTGCAAGTATCAAGTAGGGCTTAATGACCCATAATTCAATCTCAAGTTAAAACTCATCATAATGCATAATAGATAGCATATAGATTCATAATTCATGTAAAAATCTGGAAGTTACAGCAATTTGTCTCAAAATATCAACATACTCATGTACTTCAATTTCTAGAACATTGAAACTCTTAAATTCTCAAGGATTAAAATCATAGGGTATAGAACCAGCTGCAATTTTTCAAGAAAACATGTAAAAATCATGCCATTAGACTCCCAATTCATGGGAAACATCAAAATCTTGAAACCAATAACAATGGGTGAAAAACCCCAATTCAATTTCATGTAAAATCTCATAAATTGTAGAAAATTGTAGTTTAAATAAGCCTTTGGGCACAAGGGTGAAAGGATTACCCTTGTTCAAAACCCCACATACCTTAGATTATGAAATTGGATGAATAAGCCTGCTTCAACTTTTCTTCTTACTCTTGAGAGAAGGTTCTTGCAACCCTTGAACTTGGGGAACTTAAATCTCAACTCAATTTGTAGAATCTATGGTGAGTTCTTGGATTTCTTGGAGAAGGGTTTTAGATTTGATCTTGAGGGAGAAACCCTAGCTCTCTTGTGTTTTGAATGATGAATGAAGTCATTTGATTCATTTGGAATATATCTAGTTGATAAAAGAGTGTAAAGACTAAAGAGTCACTTTTAAAAATGACTTAAAATACTGGACGGGGGCTGCGACAGTCGAAGGGATGGTCCGTCTCTAGCCTTACAGTCTATTGGATTGTTCGTCGCACGTTGGTCAGAAAAAATCACACTGCCTCAATGCGACGGTCTCAGCGATGGTCCGTTGAATCGCCCATCGAACGTTGGCCAGGATGAGGCCATACTGCCTTAGTGGCGACGATCTCAGCGATGGTCCATCGTCCTGGCTGTCGCACAGAAAAAGGGAGCTCTTCCTTAGTTGCGATGGGTCGAGCGACGGTCTATCGTAGACTCGACGGTCCGTCGGATCATCCATCACACCTGGGCGGTTCTGACAACTCTCAGTGAAATGGCCACAACTTCTCACCCCGATGTCAGATTTTGATGAAATTGGTATCATTGGAAAGCTAATTCAATTCTATACACTATAGGAAGTCATTTTTAGAAAAATTCAACAATATTAAAACACTAATAACTTGGGAAGTCTTTTCTCAATATTTTAGGGCTGGAATTACACTACACTTGACATGCTCAAGGCTTAAACTACAAGGGAACTTTGCGGGGTCTTACAATATCTTCCCCTAGAAACATTCGTCCTTGAATGTCGCTATTTAGAATAGGAACAAAGGAAAAATAGAGTACACATAGCTGAAGCAATTTGCTAAACGGTCTCAAAATCTTTCTTAACTCTTGAATACCTCAGAAATTGCAAGAACTCATGCAAGAATGGATACATAGCTGAACTTTAGATTAGAAGGGCTGAATTAAGGAAAAATAATACCTTTGGATTGATCTGAACTCGCAGAAAAGAGGTGCGGGTACTTGGATCGCATGTCTGCTTCTGCCTCCCTAGTAGCGCCCTCAACTGACTGGTTCCGTCACAACACTTTGACCAAGAGAACCTCCTTGTTCCTTAGTCTACGGATATGAAAATCTAGGATCTCAATAGGAATACGGATATGAAAATCTAGGATCTCAATAGGAATCTCATCGAATGAAAGACTGTTATGAATATCAGCACTCTCTGAGGGATCTACTAAAACAGAATCACTAATATGCTTTTTAAGAATGGAGACATGAAAAATAGGATGAACGGCTGACAACTTTGCAGGTAACTCAACCTCATAGGCTACTTTCCCAACACAACTCAAAACTCTATACGGGCAAACATAATGAGGACTAAGCTTTCCCTTTTTACCAAACCTCTTCACCCCTTTCATGGGTGAAATCTTCAAGTACACCAAATCACCTACCGTCAAACTCAAGATCTCTTGTCCTTACATCGGCATATGACTTTTGACGACTCTGACCTGTCTTTAACCTCTCTCTAATCAACTTAACCTTCTACTATACAAGGCCTCAAATGGTGCCATCTCGATGCTAGCATTGTAACTATTGTTATTAGTAAGCTCTATCAATGGCAAATGCTCATCCCAACTTCCTTTGAAATCAAGAGCACATGCCCTCAACATGTCTTTTAGGGTATGAATGGTCCTCTCAGCCTGACCATCTTTCTGTGGATGAAAAGCAAAACTCAAAAGAACTTGGGTACCAAGACCCTGCTAAAAAGCCCTCCAAAATTGAGAAGTAAATTGAGTACCCCTATCAGAAATGATAGACGAGGGAACTTCGTGCAGCCTGACTAACTCCCGGATATACAATCTAGCATAATCCTTAGCTGTATAAGATATATGCATGGGCAAGAAGTGCGCGGACTTAGTCAGCCTGTCTACAACAACCCAAATAGAATCATGATGACGACGCAAAAGGGGTAACCCAGTCACGAAGTCCATATTCACCACCTCCTACTTCGAAGTGGGTATACCAAACTCTTGCATCATACCACTAGGTATTTGGTGCTCTACCTTAACCTGTTGGCGCATTGTACACTTTGCTACAAAGTCAGCTATATCCTTCTTCATACCATTCTACCAATAGATTTCCCGTAAGTCACGGTATATCTTGGTAGTGCAGAGATGAATAGAATACCGCGTGCTATGCACTTCAGCCATAATCCTCTGCCTCAGATTATCAACACATGAACCGCACAATCTACCCTGTAATCTCAATATGCCATCTCCCCTTTGGGAGAAAACCTCTACCTTTTAGTCTTTAACTGCCTCCTTCAGTCTAACCAAACTAGGATCTCTATCTTACTTCTCCTTCACTTCCGAAACTAAAGAGGATTCGGAACTACTTTGCACCAAAGTACTTCCCTCAGCTGAATCAAGTAACCTAACACCCAATCTAGCCATACAATGCACATCATGAGCTAAATCTTTCTTACCTTCCTCTACATGGGCAACACTATCTATAGACAATTTGCTAAGAGCATCCACCATTACATTGGCTTTTCTCGGGTGATACAACACACTCATATCATAGTCTTTTAACAACTCCAACCATATTCTCTACCTAAGATTCAACTCCCTCTGCTTAAACACATAATGCAGGCTCTTATGATCAGTAAACACATCAACATGGACACCATAAAGATAGTACCTCCAGATTTTCGAAGCGAAGACCACAATAGCTAACTCAAGATCATGGGTTGGGTAGTTCTTCTCATGCGGATTCAACTGTCTAGAGGCATAGGATATAACCTTACCTCTTTGCATCAACACAAAACCCAAACCAACTCTAGAGGCATCACAATACACCACAAAATCATCTGTACCATCAGACAAAGTCAACACAGGGGCTGAAGTAAGTTGAGTCTTCAACTCCTAAAAATTCTTCTCATAGGAATCTGACCACAGGAACTTGAACTTAACTTTTTTTTGGGTCAACCGGGTCATGAGAGATGTAATAGAAGAGAAACCTTTAATAAAACGGCGGATTAGCCTGCTAGACCCAAGAAACTTCTAATGTCAGACATAGAGATAGGTCTAGGATAATTTCTTACAGCTTTTGTCTTTTAGGGATCAACTCTAATACCTTCGGGTGAAATAATATGACCCAAAAAGGCTACAGACCTTAGCCAAAATTCACACTTACTGAATTTGGCAAAAAATTGGCGACCTTTAAAAGTTTTAAGACAATTCTAAGGTGATCTGCATGATCATGCTCACTGTGAGAGTAGACAAGGATGCCATCTATGAAGACAATGATGAATATATCAAGATATAACTTGAACACTCAATTTATAAGGTACATGAAGGATACTGGGGCATTGGTTAGCCTGAAAGACATGACTAGAAACTCAAAGTAACCATAGCGGGTTCGGAAGGCTATCTTTGGAATATCACATTCCCTCACTTTAAGCTGGTGATAGCCGAATCTAAGGTCTATCTAAGAGAAATAACTTGTACCTTGCAAATGATCAAACAGGTCATCAATTCTGGGAAGAGGATACTTATTTTTGACTGTGACCTTGTTCAGATGATGATAGTCAATGCACATACGTAAAAAACCATCTTTCTTCTACATGAATAGAACAGGTGCACCCCAAGGAGAAATATTAGGCCTTATGAAACCTTTGTCTAAAAGATCCTTGAGTTGCTCTTTCAACTCCTTAAGCTCAGCAGGTGCCATATGGTAAGGCAGAATAGAAATGGGACGAGTGTCGGGAAAGAGGTCATCCCAGATTCAATCTCTCTATCGGGAGGTACCCTTGGGAGATCTTCTAGAAAAATATCTAGAAACTTATTAAAAATATCGACTAACTGAATAGTTGGAGCCTCAGACTTAGTATCTTTGACTTAACTAGGTGATAGGTGCAACCATTGGATATTAGCTTTTTGTCTTTGAGATAGGAGATAAAATGACTCTTGGGAGATACCAAACTCCCGGACCTCTCAAAAACTGGCTCATCAGGGAACTAAAACTTGACCACATGGGTACGATAGTCTATAGATGCATAATAAGAATGAAACCAATCCATAACCTGGATAAGGTCAAAATCCACCATGTCTAACTCTATCAAATCAGCAAGTATGACTCTATGAAGAATAATAATAGGATAATCTCTATACACTTATTTAGAAACAACAAACTCCCCTATTGGTGTGGAAACTAGGAAAGGATCAGGAATCTTTTCGGGACTCATTTTGAAATTTACAGCCACAAGTGGTGTCATATAGAAGAGACTTGACCCGAGGTCCAACAACATATACACATTAAAATAAAAGATGCGGAGTATACCAGTAACAATATCGAGAGAGTACTCCTACTCCTGATAGGATGGTAAGGCATAGAATTTGTTCTGGAACTGACCTCCAGCAGTGCTAGATAAAGTGCCCTGAGCAGGGGCGGGATGGGGTACAAGAGCTGGTCCACTAGTAGTCTGTGCCTGAGGTCGGGCATCTTTGTTCCCCTGCCTAGCATGGGAACATTCTCTAAGTCTATGGCCCTGCTTTCCACAACCAAAATAACCCCTCAAATCTGCGAAACACTTACCGGGATGATCCCTACCACACTTAGCATAAGAAGGATGACGGGGCCTGTTACTAACACTGTTTTGTGACCTAAACATAAAAGACCTGCCCTCTTGCTCTTGCCTACCTCTAGGCACGAGAGCACTAGTTGAGGAAGATACTGGAATAGACGGACGTCTCTGAAACTAGTGATAGTTTCCTCTATGGAACCTAGGCTGACTATACTCATGCTACTCAAATCTAGCCCTCTTGTTACCCCTCACTCTATCTCTCTCTAATCTTATCCGCCTCTATCTGCTGTGCATGCATCATCAACCTAGCCATATCCATATCCCTATGTAACATCGCAGTCCTACACTCCTTAAGCACTAAACCAGAAACACCTGTCACTAATTTACTTATACTAGCTCGGGTGTTAGAAATCAAATCAGGAGCATACTTGGCCAACTTTTTGAACTTCAAGTAGTACTCCTTAACAATCATGGAGCCTTGCCTCAAGTTTATAAACTCTTCAATCTTTTCTTCCCTCGTCTCAAGTGGAAATAACTTTCCAAGAATACATCCTGGAACACCTGTCAAGTCATAGGAGCAACATCCTCAACTTTACCCTTCCTCCAAAATACAACCTAGTCATAAGCTATGTCCTTCAACCTGTAAGATGCCAACTCAACACTCTCTTCTTTAGAAACATACATCACCTATCTGATCTTTCTCACCTCATCAAGGTACAACTGTAGGTCCTCATCGACCTTAGACCCATAAAAATCTGGCGGATTCATCTGCATGAAATCACGAATCCTAGCCACAGCTACATCACCTCCCTGCTGATCGGCAACTGTGGCTCGATTATTGGCCTGAACATTAGTAGTGACTGCTTGGGCTAACGCCTGAAAGGATACCTAAAACTCAGCATGAGACACAGTCTCATTCAAAGGATCAACAGGTGGTGGTTGACTATCATCATTTCCACGGGCATTCACTCTTCGGAGAGGCATTTTATGAAATAGAAGAGAACAAATTATTAGATAAGAGGGATAACTGCAGGCACAATGGAATCTGAAAGAAAGAAGTAACTTTTTCCTAAAACATCTTGTAGCCTCTTGCTCATAGATATGGCGTGCTACATACCAAAGATCAAGACTCTACTCAACGCAGCTTGTCTGACTCTCTAGGACTCCTTTATAACCTTAGGCTCTGATACCAAGTTTGAAACGACCTAAAATCACCTCCCGGGATGTCACCGGTACTTAGGGCTACAAGTATCCCCAAGCTAACCATATGAACCTATCACTTCTCACAATAACTCATTCAAGAAGAAATATACAAAACACTGGCACTGACATATCAAATGAAAGGAAATACGAAGATGATACTCGGTCCAAACAACCATAATACTAGAAATCTCAACACAACCACATTCTGATAACTAGTCTACTATTTCATAAACTAGAGAACCATTGGGACAGATTCTCAACTAACTTAAACTGCACTGAAAATAATAACACAACCACTCAAATACTAAACTATCTGAAGATAGGCCCTCGAACCATGAGAACTTACTAATAGAGAAATATAGACAAAGGTACTCAGGAATCACTGACGAGACTGGGACTGAGCACCTGAATCTACATTATAAGACAATGTAGCACATAGACGTATATGTGGACCAACACTTGGGAATGTGCTGAGTATATGGGGGTGTATGCATTTATATAAAACAATATCAATACTTTTTAATCAAATCATGCATGCAAATAGGAATGACTCACATGGCTTGAATAAGTCTAACATGTAAAGCTCATAAATCATGTAGAATGAAGAATATAACACAAATCTAATGAGTCATTATACTTTGGCTTTAATATCTGTACTCTTCTCTTATTCTCATTACTCATAGGCTGAAGGAAACCTTAAACAATACTTTCAACTCATGCATATATCTCATGGGGAGTAAAACTTCTTCAATTCTCAAGAACTTATAACTCTTTTGAACTTAAATACTTGGAGCTCGAAATCATATAACATTGGTTTTGAAAACCGGTGATCAACTCGTATTAGTAAAAAAAACTACTTTCTTCTTTGGAAAATACTCAAAGCAGTTCATTCATTTTAGAAAATATCTCATCCCAATGCTTTAGGGAAAATATTTTATCTTAATGGAAAATACTTTAGTTTAGGGAGGTTCGCTTAACCGACATAAACCATGCGAGCTACATGGAGTCCAACGTCTTGTCCTTCTAAGGAAGAAACCTCACGTTGAGGAGAGGCATCATACTCCTGCCAAGGAGTATAACCTCAACTCAGTGATCACTTATCTCGGCCTCAGGCCCAATTATCTCGGCCTCAGGACTAAAATCTCAAACCTATAGTGGCACATATTTTTGGGATAAGAAACCATAGTAACTTATCCAACTCGGTGCTAAATACTACTCCCTTTAGTTTATCTCGCTCAAATCATGAAAATCCACTTTCAAAATAATCTCATGGTTCACCAGAACCCCATAATTAAATCTGTAATCTCATGTGGTAGAGTGGATTTCAAAACTCTATGACCATTGGGTCAAAGTATTTCTCAATAATCTCAAAATACTCAAATCATAGGTGTTTATAGCATAATAGTTCATAAAATTGCAAGTCTCAAGTAGGCTTAGTGACAGATAATTCAATCTTAAGTTTAAACTCATCATAATGCATAATAGATAGGATATAAATTCATAATTCATGTAGAAATCTAGAAGTTATAGCAATTTGTATCAAAATATCAACCTACTCATGTACTTCAATTTGTAGAACATTGAAACTCTTAAATTCTCAAGGATTAAAATCATGGGGTATAGACCCAGCTGCAATTTCTCAAGAAAACATGTAAAAATCATGTCATTAGACTCTCAATTCATGGGAAGCATCAAAAGATTGCAGCCAATAACAATGGGTGAAAAACCCTAATTCAATTTCATGAAAAATCTCATAAATTGCAGAAAATTATAGTTTAAATAAGTCTTTGGTCACAAGGGTGAAAGGACTACCCTTGTTCAAACCCCTACATACCTTAGATTATGAAATTGGATGAACAAGCTTACTTCAACTCTTCTTATTACTCTTGAGAGAGGGTTCTTACAACCTTTGAACTTGGGGAACTTAAATCTCAACTCAACAATAACAATAACAACAACAACAAACCCAGTATATTCCCACAAAGTGAGGTCTGGGGAGGGTAAAATATACGCAGTCCATACCACTACCTTCGAGGAAGTGGAGAAGCTATTTCCGATAGTCCCTCGGCTCAAGATAGAGAATAGTATACCAAGGTCATAATGAGACATAAAACAGGCTGTATAGAATAACAAAAACAAGAGATAAAAAAATAAGAACACTAAGTCTTAGAGAAATGGGAAATAAGAGAAATACGAACAATACAAAATATGAAATAAGAACATAGATACCCATGTAGTAGTAACATACCCTCACATGCCTAAACACCCACCACACCCAAACTCCCCTTCACCTAGCGATTACCTACACACTCACCCTATCCATCTACCCTAATCCACAACCTCCACAACTTCCTATCTAGGGTTATGTCCTTAATAATCTAAAGCAGTTCCATGTCATGCCTAATCACCTCCCTCTAGTATTTCTTAGGCCAAACTCTACTCCTCTTAAAGCCATCCAAAGCTAGCCTCTGTAAAATTTATGGTTAGTTCTTGGATTTTTTGTAGAAGGGTTTTAGATTTGATCTTGAGGGAGAAACCCTAGCTCTCTTATGTTTTGGATGATGAATGAAGTCATTTGCTTTATTTGGAATATATCTGGTTGATATAACAGTAGAAATATCAAAGAGTCCCTTTAAAAATGACTTAAAATACTGGATGGGGGCTGTGACGGTCGGAGCGACGGTCCGTTACTAGCCTGGCGGTCTGTCGAATCGTCCGTCGCACGTCGGTCAGAAAAAGAACACACTGCCTCGATGCGATGGTCTCAATGATAGTTTGTCACAAATTAGACGGTCCGTTGGATCATCTATCGCACATTGGCCAGGATGAGGCCACATTGCCTCAGTGGCGACGGTCTCAGTGATGGTCCATCGCAACCTTGACGGTCCGTCATCCTGGCCATCGTACTTGGTCCAGAAAAAGGAGCTACTACCTTGGTTACGATGGGATACGTGACAGTCCATCACAGACTTGACGGTCCATTGGATCGTCTGTCGCACCTGGGTGGTTCCAACAACTCTCAATAAAATGGTCACAACTTCTCACCCCGATGCCAGATTTGGATGAAATTGGTATTGTCTGAAAGCTAATTCAATTCTCTACACTATAGGAAGTTATTTTCGGAAAAAATTAATGAAGATTAAAACACTAATCACTTGGTAAGTATCTTCTCAATCTTTTAGGGCTGGAACTACACTTCACTTGACACGATCAAGGCTCAAACTACAAGGGAACTTTGCGGGGTCTTACAAGTTCTCTTCTCACTTTGGCATTCATTTTAGAAGGGTTTGGGTACTTTAGTAAGCCTTAGAATCGCTTTCTACCCTGGAATGGATGGACAAGTAGAGCGTACTATTTAGACTTTAGGGGATATGCTAATGTCTTGTGTGATTGATTTTAAGGGTAGTTGGATTGACCATTTACCTCTTATTGAGTTTGCATATAGTAACAATTACCATTCCAGCATTCAGATGGACCCTTTCAATACTTTTTATGGTAGAAGGAGTAGATCTCTTATTGGGTGGTTTGAGGTATGTGAGATAATAATGCTCAACTTAGACGTCAATTTAAGTGCAAGGCGGTTGTCGTTAATATATTTATCCAACTTTGAAGTTGGGGTCAAATCAACAAGGAACAATGTGAGTGGTGATCAAATTAATTTAAAATTATAGATACAAGTAAAATTCAAAGCAATTGTATAAAAAGATAAAATGAGGGGATCAGTTCCTACACTAATGTTTCTTATTTTGGCGGGTTTTCTAGTATAAATTCGGGGCTACAAATAATTAGAGTTTTAAAAATTATGCATGGATTTTAGGGTTATGCATTGCTAAAGGAGTGACATGTGGGAGTTAGTAATCAACATTAATTTAGTAAATCAAATATGGGTAGGCTTGGTTATAGATTTTGATGTTAGTCTTTTGACAAAACATCAAACTTTCACCCATTGATTATTTCGAATACCTAATAGGTGTGTTCAACAATTGGTAGCCACAACCTCAATCTAGGCATCCCAATTTCTAGGATGATACCCATGGCATAGTCAACCTCACATTTACCCTTATGTCTAAGATATTAAAAATTTAGCAAACTACACACATAATTGTCTGTCATTGTTTTGGTCTCCACATCCCTATTTCAAGGATGATATGGATTCCTACACTTCACTCAAAACCCTTCTTTCGAAGATGGCCTTAAACTTTCTAGAACTTGGAGCTTTCACTCATCAAACTCATATGGGTATTTGGGGCTTTCACCCATCAAATCCCAACCAAAATAGCATAGTAATGATAAAACCCATAAACATGAACTAACAAATAGATTCTAACAATAACAACCCACACACACTTAAACCCCTATTCACATATAACCCCAAGAGGGAGATTTAGCTACACATAAGATAAATAAGCATAGATATACCCATAATCTCCATTAAAGTCACTCGTTGAAGAACTAAGCGAATATTACTTCAAACTTGGCTCTCCCACATTATTAACAACGGAAGTGAGAAAATCTTCCACTTAGAAAGTCTCTAATGTATTCTTCACCCAAAATTTATAGAATATTTTTCTTTTTCAAAATTGGAGGCTATGGAGTCTAAAGCTAAAACCTAAAGGAATGAGGAAGATTGAATGTCCCCTTTAGGATAGGGTTTGAGTCTTTTTGTCAAATTGGGATCAGTACGTGCAATTATAGCTTTGCCTTTAGGCTGAATACTTTCGCTGAGCAGCGGTCCCACCACTTAGTTGCCACCATGGTTTACATTCGCGACCGCGATCAATTGACCATCCTTGACTTCCTCGACCTCAATCAGTGGACCACGACCGTGGTACCTGAGGTTCTTCTATTATAGATCTTCAACTGCACTTTTTCTTCTCCCTTTTGATCATTGTAAGATCCAATCCACATCTTTCTGTCTTTTTAACTCTGTACCTGCAAAGAGTGGATATCAGTGAATTTACTCTCGAATATGTATCATTTATTCATTCAAATAAGGTAATGTGCACGAATGTTGAGTGAGAATGAGTGGTAAAATCACCACTCATCAACACCCCCAACTTAAAACATTTGCTTGTCCTCAAGAAACACTACCCCTTTCCATGAGACACAATCATTTATGCCCAAACATTATTCCTTAAAGGCATAATGAGTTCAACTTTAGTCGCAACCATAAGTAGCTCTATGCACATGTACTAGGATAATTTCATTATACCCCTCATTATAAAATGCAATATTCAATGATGCATAAGAGTTTAAAGAGTAACCAAGCAACAGTGACCAATACTCTAGAGGTGGCTTCCTTTTTGCCTCAATTAGGCTATACTCTATTTGCCTCATTACCTGGGAGGTGATAAAAATCACCCACCTCAACTTATTCACATGCCATCCTCACAAGAAAGAGAATTTACATACACCAAATGACCAACTATTTAACAAGAAATTTTAAGTGCGCAATCTCTATCTCACACAAAAGAAATCTCAATGCGACAAGTGTCATACCATAGGATTGCCCCTATATTCAATGGCCACTACAAAGAAAGTAAATGGTCTAAGATCTCAAAGGACTTTCTAAGATTGTAATGTAGGTTTGGGTTAGGGTTGGATACCATTTAGGAACAACATGGGTATACCCTTCCTTGAACGTCTACATCGCCCTTTACAATTCTTTCTTTTTCGACTAAGGGTCACTCTTCTTTGTTTTCTTTCTTTTACTATGCCTACAATTCGCTTCCTTTGTTCACCACTTTTCTTTCATTTCTTTTTCTTGCAACTTATGTTCAAGTCATTCCTTTGTTGGGTCCTTTCTTTTTTTCCAAACATTTGTTTTCAACACTTAGGCACATTGGGCATTTTACTAATACTTCGTGGCTCCAAACTTCCTCCCATAACTTTCACCACCACCAACTTAGTCTTTAATCCTCAAGTTGTATTTTTAAGTTCAAGGAGGGTAAGGTTAAAAAGAGGGATAAAAAGAATGGAATACGGATTGTAATGAGTTTGCCTAAGAAAGGTATAAAGGCTCAAAGTGGGTAACTAAGGATTTCAATTATGCATAGGGAGGATTTTTAGGCTAGAGAGGGTTCTAAAATCACAAGGATGGCCTAAGGTCATTTCTCCAATCACATACAATCAAAATTAATTTTGAAGGACTAAGGGGCAAGTCCTAGATAACATATGTTTACAAGAGATGAATGTCAAAATCTCACCATATGTGGCATGTAAAATTCACCAAGGGAGTTAAAGTGTCCCTCCTATGAGAGACAGAAGGTGAGTATTTATCACTATTTACAAGTTAACAATTTATGGAGCCACAAAAAGAGAAAAGGATTTGTTGCAACATTGCTTACGTCCATGCCCTTTGTTTTTCAAAAAATTTGGACGGAGAGGGTTTCTTGTTTTGTAATAGCACTATGCACACTTTACTAAACTATGTCTACAACCAAAGCCTTAATCTCACATCTTGGCTCAAAAAGGGCTAACTACCCATATGGCTACTTAGACTTCGCCAATGGTGTACAAAGTGACCCCAACTTCACAAAATAAAATGCCATGGGTACTCAGACTTCCTTTGCATCTTTTACATTTATGCTACGGGTACTCAAAATTCCCCTGCACCTATGTATCAAAACTCAAATGCAACGCTATACACGCTTAAAAAAAATTCACAACAAAATCTAAAGTACTAAGAGAAAAACTAAAAATTAAGAGAAAATCATAATAATTCATAAAAGTGTGGACACCATCAGAGTGCCCATATAAAATATCTCGAAAACACAGCAAAACAATATCCAAAATGTCATCCCAAAAAAAAATTAAAAACATCATCCAAAATTTTATCAAAACACTACCCAAAAACATTCAAGCAATGCAAATATAGGGACAGGCACCCCCAATCGAAAAGCTGGCAGTGCCCCCACTGCCTAGTCAATAAGATAAGAGTAAAGGATACCTCCTAAATCAGCCTCATGAACTTCTCTCTCTGGAATACCCTACATCATATCCACTGTTATCAGCACCAGACCACTCAGCAGGGGATCCATCATCACTTTTGTCCCTTGGTAAAGGTAGGCATTTTTTAGGTTTGAGCACCTTGAAGATGCCTTTTACCCCTCTCCAATCTTGATGAGGAATTTTTCTCTCTTATTTACCATCTTTTCTTATAACTCCTTGACATCCCTGAGTGATATTGCCAAAGATGAATATGCTCTCTCCAATTTGGCAACCCTGGCACCCTGCCTTTTCAGCTCCTCTTGATATATTTCATAATTAAACTAAGATGCATATGAGTGGTGAGAAGTGAAGGATTCCCCCGGCCCCTGAGGTAACCCTGGAGCACATTCCCTGATAGCAGTAAGTCTGTCAAAGAATTTTGGGGACTTCTCTAGGACTCTGTTCATAGAGATACTCTTTTCTAGGAGTAGCTTGGTCCCTGGGAAGTCATTGTAAAACTGGTTGTGGCATTCCAGAGGCATGAATCTCGTATCGTCTAAGTCTCCCATTTTGTAGCTGAGTAAATGTATGGAACACACTTTAGACCAATTTTGGTATTTTGCAAAGAAAAAATTATGCTAGATTAATAAGAAAAGCGTATATCGCAATGCTATAAGAGATTTTGTGGTGAAAAATAGATGTGCAAAAATTTGGATTTCTATAAATAGCTGTCCTCAGGTATGGTGATTATGGAGCATTGACCGCGATCTTGGTCATCAGGACTACGATCATGATACCTAATACCACAATCAATAATTCTGCCATTGCTTGAGTTATACGAGATTAACACCAACTTTGTCTTCCAACTAGGCGCATAAACATCATGATCAATTGCAAGGTTTTAGCCCCAAACTTGAAAGAATCCACATTGAACTCATTTGGGCATTGAAGGAACACATAATATACACGTCAGTTTAAACTATTTTAGGATAAAATATGGGTACTCAAGACTTCCCCGTATGACGTGTAGACACCCTACAGCTGCTAACCCCAATTATAAACACGGACAAACACAATTTTGGCATTATAATAATGAATGCATTCCTATTTCTAAACTATATGTTCCAGGCCTACAATGACAATAAAAATGAGGGAGTTTGAGACTATATACTAGATAAATGATGCAAAAGGGTTGAGATAAAATCTTAGATACTCTACACAATGCCAACAGATAATAGAGTTTTAAGAGAATTTGAGAATAAATATGTGGGAAAAGTGGCAGTTGGATGGTCACTTAAACTGTATGACTGCAATCATGATCCTTATTTTATGATCGTGGACTGGTGGCCTCCATTATCGTATTGAAATGGACTACAGTAGCGGTGATTGAGGCCTAAATCTAGGCCTTTGGACTTAGTTGTTTAGTCCAACAGGCCGCTTTCCTAACTTTCTATTTCAATTTCAATCAAAATTTCTCCTAACAATTACTTTTTCATGGATTATGTATGAAAAAAAATACAAAATCTACTCTATTATGCATAAATAAAAGGATATGTGCCACATTTTGTGGCGTGATGGGTTACCTCCCATCAAGCGCTTAGTTTAATGTCTTAGCAAGACACCTTTTATAATCCTCATTTGTGCCTCCACTTAGAGGATTTGAACCTTCTACCCAATGTGACATCTAACTTTCGGTTTGGCTCCTTGGGTAAAGGTGAGTACATTAATAAACCTCTTGTTATGCATCAGAAGTTGTGTTCTTTGGCCTTTGATGGAAGGGGTTCCAATTTCTCTTTTGGAATGTCAAACTCCAAAATATAAGAATCAGACTCCGTTTCCCTACAATCCACTATTCGTCTAGGTAGATGGATTTTCATCACATCTTCTAGGCATAATGTTGAAAAGTGGGATGAATGAGGTCTAACCCTTAATTTCAGACTGTCCTCCTCCAAAGCATCTTTGCCCTAAAATAGATTAGAGTTATCATAAGAGGTTTGCGTTGATTCTTCTTTTGACTCTAGTGCCATTTCTTTTATTTTGGCTTCTTCCATCTCGTATACTTTGAATTGTAGGGAAGTCCCCGATGAGTATTTGCTACCAAGCCTATCATCATAGCTTGGTTTCTCTTTTCGATAAACCTCCTCTTGGGAAATGGGCATGGTTGTAATGTTTGTAAGAATTATGTTTTTGCCCAATTCCTTTGCCTTGTTATTTTCACATTCAAACACCCTATAGGATTGAACAAGTCTTGCTCATTCTTCCTGGTTATATTTACCTGATCCAAAATGGTTTGAAGCATTTCTCCAAGACCATGGGTCCGATTTATTGCTCCTTCTCTTTCTCATCATAAGACCTATCAATATCATAAGAGGAACTAGCAATTCGGTTAGTATAATAGGGGGAGGGGGTACTTGGACTTCATCCCAATGTCCATCTCGACTACAATATAAAGGACACTTATTCTCCCCATAGGGTTGAGATGGTGGGCCCATCTCTCTTTGGGAAGTATAGTTACAATCTCTCCTGAAGTGTGGTCCGTCAAAGATTGGACATGGATTGTCAAAATAGGACTTCCAACTATCCAGCTCATGTTTGGTGGAAGATGCCATAGAGAAACGTAAGAATAAAATAAAATATACCTATAAAGAAAAATGACTAACAAATATATACAAGCTTGAATTTAATAAAGTAGCTAAAATTTCAAACTAACTTAATACGCCAAATTGTTCCTCGGCAAAGATGCCATTTTTTGATAACGCTCAGCTTACACGTCAATTTAAGTGCAAGGAGGTCGTTGTCAATATATTTACCCAACTTTGGACTTAAGATCGAATCCATGAGGAAAAATATGGCGATCAAATTAATTTGAAATGATAGATACAAGTTAAATTCAAACCAATGGTAAAAAAGATAAAATAGGGGGATAGGTTCCTATACTAATGTTTCTTTTTAGTTGGTTTTTCTAGTATAAATTCGTGGCTACGAATCATTAGAGTTTTAACAATTATACACGGATCTCAGGATTTTGCATTACAAAGAAAGTGACATGTGCGAGTTAGTAATCAACATCAATTTAGTAAATCAAATATGGGTAGGCTTGGTTATAGATTTTGATACTAGTCTTTCGACAAAACACCAAACTTTCACCCATTGATTCTTTCGAATACCTAATAGGTGTTTTCAACAATTGGTAACCACAACCTCAATCTAGGCATCCCTATTTCTAAGATGATACCCATGGCATAGTCAACCCCACATTCACCCCTATGTGTAAGATAGTGAAAATTTAGCAAACTACACACATAATTGTCTATCATTGCTTTGGTCTCCACATCCCTATTTCAAGGATGATATGAATTCCTATACTTTACCTAAAACCCTTCTTTCGAAGATGGCCTTAAACTTTCTAGAGCTTGGAGCTTTCATTTATCAAACCCATATAGGTATTTGGGGCTTTCACCCATCAAATCCCAACAAAAATTGCATAACATTGATAAAACCCATAAATATGAACTACCAAATAGATGCTAATAATAAAACCCACACACACTTAAACTCCTATTCACACATAACCCCAAGAGAGAGATTTAGCTACACATAAGATAAATAAGTAGATATACCCATAATCTCCATTGAAATCACATGTTGAAAAAGTAAGAAAATGTTACTTCAAACTTGGATCTCCCATAATATCAACAATAGAAGTGAGAAAATCTTCCACTTAGAAAGTCTCCAATGTATTCTTCCCCCAAAATTTATACAATATTTTTCTTCTAAAAAATTGGAGGCTATTAATTCTAGAGCTAAAACCAAAAGGAATGGGGTAGATGGAATGCTCCTTTAGGCTAAGGTTTGAGTATTTTTGCTAAATTGGGATCAACACATGTAATTACAGCTTTGCCCCAGGGCTGAATACTTCTGTTGAGCCGCAATTGCAACACTTAGCTGCGACTGTTGTTTACATCCGCGATCGTGATTAATTGACCATCCTTGATGGTCACGACCATAGTCAGTAAACCACAACTGTCATACCTGAGGCTCTTCTATTATGGGTCTTCTGCTGCACTTTTTCTTCTCCTTTATGAACATTGTAAGCTCCAATCCATGTCTTTCTATCTTTTTAACTTTGTACCTACAAAGAGTGGATATCAGTGCATTTACTCATGATTATGTCTCATTTATTTATTTAAAACAAGGTAATTTACATGAATTTTGAGTTAGAATGAGTGGTAAAATCACCACTCATCATGAGACTTAGTTGTTTGGACCTGACTTAGTTCACCAATCCATGAAGAAGGTGAAAGTGATTAGATAAATACTTAAAACTGCTCAAAGTCGCCAAAAGTTTTATGCGGATGAAAGGTGGAGGGAATTGGAGTTTGAAGTAAGTGATTGTATATTCTTGAAGGTGTTTCCTATGAAAGGAGTCATAAGATTTGGGAAAAGAAGAAGCTCAGTCCTCAAATGTTGGCCCATATCAGATTGTAAGGAGAGTTGGGAATGTTGCTTCTGAGAGTCAGCAAGTTTGTTTTCTATTCACCCCATTTTCCATATGTCTATAACAAGAAAGTGTTTGGATGACCAATGTGCTGGTTAAGGATGTTGGTGTTATGGATTCTTTATCTTATGGGAAGGTATCGGTTGAAATATTGGATAGACAAGTTTGTAGATTAAGGACTAAGGGTGTAGCTTTGATTAAGGTTCTTTGGAGAAACCAAAAGGTGGAAGAAGCTACATGGGAAGCTGAGGAAGATATGAAGGCTAAGTACGTGTTCTTGTTCCCCGTGTTGGATAAAATTACTTGAGGTATGGATTTCATTTCCTTTTGAATTTGTTATTTGGTTTTGATGTATTCTTACTTTTATCATGCTAAAAACAACCTAAATTTTTATTTGGGGATGAATAATCCTAAGGGAAAGGGGGGGGGGGGGGGGGGGGGATAATGTGAGACCCTAAAACATATCAATCATTTTATTTTTGACCCTTCTGCATGCGTAATGTCAATTTTTGACTTGAATTATTTTAGGAAATACTAAAAGGGTCATCTAGAAAATTTTAATATATTTAGAAGGGGTTCGAGGTCATTTTGGGATCGTGAGGCAGTGAGAGTTCATGATATTAGTGTGCCTTGGAGGTTAGCCTCTGGGATATTGGCATGGCATGCATGCTACCCTCCACGATAGCAGCGTTGGGGTTGAGGGGCTTTTGATTTTTTTACCCCTTGGATGACCTTATAATATAAAATAACCCCATTCCCTTCAGTTTTCAAAGAACAAATCACTCTCTTTCTCTCTCAAACTCAAACCCAAAAACATTCAAGGATTTTACAATGAATTTATCATTCGGGCTCCAAACTCCGAATTGACTTCAATTTCTTGTTTATTTTAGGCATGTATCTCATTTCCTAACTTTAATTTTATATTATGGAATTTATTTACTAATTATCCATGCAATTTAAATTTATGGGTTTTAAATTGGGTTGAGGCATTTTGTTTGGTATCACTTGAATTACTTTCCCCATGTTTTAAATTGATGATTTATTCTTTAGTTTATGGTTTTTGTTCTAAATGGGTGCATTGTTTTTGGAATTGGAATGAGAAACATAGGTTTTCCCAAATTGATGACTTATTGTCTTGGTAATGGCATTGACCTAAACCCAATTTGTAAATTTGGTTTTTGAACAAGGATAATTACATAATTCAACTTAATAATGAACCAATTACATTGCATTAATAGATAATTGGTTAAAATAGATTTAAAAGGCCCTTGGTGGTTATGGTTTGGAGTTTAAAATGGAACTTGGGAGTCTAATAGTTACATGGATTGGTTTGGAACAATTACATGAGTTTGCAAACATAATTGGTATGATGATACCAAGTGGTAAATGCATTAATATAAGACTCCTGGGTTAATAGTTGGGTTTATGTGCAAATTTTTTTAAATTGGGATTAAAGGGAATTATGTAACTCACCATGAAGGAGTAGCCCCCTCTCGAGGGGGGGGGGGGAGGGGGCCTAACACTGGAAACTATGTTTGCTGATGTTGGTGTCTGTATGACCGTGTGCATGGTTCACACATTATAGTTTTAGAATAGCTAAAGCCTTGGTGTCTTTATCCTTTCCTTCGAATTCCATGGTTCATGCAACTAACACGCACTGGGGCCCTTCAGTAGGGGGAGCTAAACCTATATAGATGTGGGTGCCTTTAGGATGGAGCGAGCTGCATAGTTCAGGTTAATGGTTTAAACTCTCATGTTCATGACCCTTGTCCCTATCCCGACATCTATATATGTATATAATTGTTGTGCATATAGTTTTGACTAGTTTCTGGAATTGGCATTATTTTATCACTCTCCCTAAGTTACATTCTAGTGCTTATTCCACTGACCGTCCCTGGACGCTATATCGTTTCATGATGTAGGGTCTGAAGGGTGTTTTGTTGCTCTTGTGCAGCGTTAGGTAGTTCAGTATATTTGTTGAGTTGTTGTGAAGTGGTGAGCCTCCATTCTTTCAAAAGGCCCTGTCATTTCACTGGTTTCTTTATTCACTTATTATTTATTTTTGGAGACTTTTGTCATAGTCGGGGGCATGTCCCAACTTAGTTGATATTTTGACTTTAGAGGCATTTGTGGACAAATGTGGGTTGGTTGTTTTGTTTTGACTCTTAGTTTTCATTTGGTCTGTCTATCTTTCTGATTAATATTTGGTTAGATTTCATTATATTCTTTTATTGTGTTCTGAAAGATAGGCTAAGAGGGTGGTCTCCAAATTATGGTGGGCTTGAGATGCCCATCACGACTAGGCCCTGGTTCGGGTCGTGAGACATATGCACCGCCCTTTTCCTTATAGTCATCCTTTCACCTCCATTCACTATCTCTCTTTTCTCTGATCCTTATATCTATCACTATAATATTTCTGACCTTGATTCCCTTTCCTTGAATTCCAAGAGTCCTGACTGGACACTTGGCCCTTGGCTCTAAAGCTCACCATTTCTCCATCCAGGTATTTCACTTCCTGTTCAATATTAGAATCACATAACCTAGGGGATTTACCTTGTCCATCCACAACATTCACCTTTTCCAAATTCATAGTTGCAAATTACTTGGTCAGTAACCCAATCTCCGTCCTCAGCAGAGCAGCCTCTTGAGTTACTGTGTCATCTATAATTCTTTGTTAACTAAAACTAGAAATAACATAGGTACCGTCTCCTCATTCTGCCTCCCGAGTATGCCATCCTCGATTGGTATTAGAGATTCGATCTAAGATTTTTGTAGCTAACTCTCAATGAAGGCTCGTGAAACCTCCACTAGTAATAGTGTAACGCCCCGAAAAATGAGTCTCGGAGCGTCACACGGTGCTTGAGGCTATAAGTAGCGCCAAGCTAACCCTTTGAGCCATTTTCATTTAGTTCAACACAAATCAACGGGGTTTCCATAAATAACCCTCAAATATCAACAGAGTAATCATCATCCAAGAATAAAAGAATTTCAGAAAGATAACAAAATATGACTTATTATTCAACTCCTAACATCTATACTAGTCTGACAATCTTCTAAGAAAATCAATACAACCAGCGAGCCATTGAGACATTCCCCAACTGACTCATACTCAATTATCAAATGTAAACAATTCCGTGAAACCAACATCAGACATCACGTCCTCAGAACATGAGGACTCACCACAACAAATAATATAGAACAGTATGCCCGAAGAATCACTGTCGAACCTGGACTGAGCACCTGAACCTACATTTCGAGAAAATGCAGCTCACAACCGAAGATGTGGGTTAGTACCATGGAAAGGAACCGAGTATATGGGGGTGTATACAGTTGTATAAACATCATCATCATAAATATTTATAAGAGATATGCAGGATGTATGAAAGACTCACATAGCCCGAAGAAAATCATCATAATCATGAGAGGAAGAAATAAGTACAATAACACATCTGAGTCATCATATAATTTGTCAATCACTTTCAGTTCATCAAGAATATCAATTCTCATAATGTAAATATCATTTAAATCTTTCGAAAGAATAACTTTCACAATTCCACTTTCAAATCACTTCACCATTCACCATAGACACAAGGAAACACACACACACTGGGAGATCCTATAACCGACATAAATCATGTGAGCTACATGGAGTCCAACGTACAACCCACGTTGGGGAGAGCCGTCCTATCCTTGCCATCGGAGTAGGACTATCGATATCAAATCCACACAAACTAGTGATCACTATATAAATCCACCTCAGGCTCACTCCTACGGGGGCACGTAGTTCTAGGAAAGTAAGATCGCTTTATACCTCCCACTCAGTGCTAAAGATTTCTCCCAGACTTAGCTCAGATCATTTCAAAGACAATCCACAACAAAATAATTTCAGTAATATATAATATACATCGGGAGCCATCATGCTTCCCATCTAACAAAATCAACCACGTTGTGGATTTCTTTCACACTCAAGTTCAAAAAAACTCCATTAAGACAAAAAGGTCAAATCATTTAAAATATCTCAAATATTCAACATTAACGTACTTATAACACATTTTCTCAAAAAAACACAATTTCCAATGGGGATTCACGACCCAAATATCAAAATTATGATAAATATCGTTCAAGATTCATGCTTTATATCTCCACATATGTAAATTCATCTTTTAAAATCATAAATATCAAGATTTAATAATAATCATCATAAGATATGGGTTCATGCTTCAAATTCGTAAAAATCAAATAAAAATTATGCCTTTGTAAAGAAAATTACTTTTGGGCACAAGAACGAAAGAGAGTTCTTGTTGAAAAACCCCACATACCTTGAATGATGAAATTTAGATCAATACTCATTTTTGATATGTTAATAGTGCCTTTGAATGATGGTTCTTGGAGTTCTTGAATTAGGAACTTGGAATCTTGAATAAATTTGAAGAATTAATGGTGAATTTTAGAGGTTCTTGAAGTTGGATGTAGGGGCTTAGGGTTTTCTTTTTGAGTGAATTTGATGAAATATAATATATAATGCTTCTAATAGGCTTTAATATAGGGTTTGGATGGATTTTGGGTGAGGGGGAATGACCAAAATGCCCCTAAAAATCAAATAATTCTCGAATCTATCCTTTGGTGGACTGTTTTGATAGTCTGAAGTAGATCAACTATAACGTTTTACTCCGATATCCAAATTGGATGAAACCAATTTCATTAGAAATAGAACTCTCATATATTTCCATTGATACATAGTATCTCACCCAGATCATTATGTACGAGGAGTTATGATTATTTGAAGTTGAACCAAAAATTCGCTTTTGATAGGCTGAAGTAGATCTACCATAACTTTTTGCTTCGATAAAAAAATTGGATGAAACCAATTTCATTCGAAAGAAGACTCGCAGAGATTTCCATTGATATATAGTAGATCACCCAGATCATTATGTACAAGGATTTATGATCGTTTAAAGTTAGAGCAAAAATACACCAGGCCTCAGTACTTTTTCTTGCACGTTTTACCGTTCACTACTATTAATAGTTCGATCGGAATGTTCATAACTCGTCGCTCGGGTGTCCGTTCTGGATGATCCATATATCGTTGGAAATATTATTCGATACTCTACGTAATGGTGGGTCATAATCTAAGACATTCCACACGAAAAATTATAATTCATTCTAGAAGATAGAACCCAACACATTTACGCACAAAATTTCAACGAAAATTTTTTCGGGGGTATTACTTCATCCCCCCCCTTGGAAACATTCATCGAAGAATGACGCTAGACATGCTAATATTCGATAGAGAATAGATCATACAGCTGAAACCATTCGTTAGACTCATCACCACATCGTTTCTCACTCCGAATGCAACATAGAATGCATAAATTCAAGAAACTACAGCTGAACACATAATAAATGACAGCTGAACTGTTGCAACTTTTATCAAAAGTACATGATTTAGGAAAGAATGGTACCTTCAGCTTGCTCGGAGTTCGCAAAAAATAGGCGCGGGTACTTGGATCGCATATCCAACTCAGCTTCCCAAGTTGCACCCTCAACAGATTGGTTTCGCCACAACACCTTAACTAAGGGAACTTTTTTGTTCCTTAGTCTTCGAACACTGAAATCAAGAATCTCAACAGGAATCTCATCAAAAGAAATATTTTCTTGAATGTCAGCACTCACAGAGGAATCCACTACCACAACATTGCTAATATGCTTTCTAAGTATGGAGACATGGAATATTGGATGAATAGAGGACAACTCGAAAGGCAACTCGACCTCATAAGCTACCTTACCAACACGGCTAAGAATTTTGTAAGGACCAACATAACGGGGACTAAGCTTCTCCTTCTTTTCAAATCTCTTCACCCCCCTCATGGGTGAAATTTTCAGATACACTAGGTCACCAACTTCAAACTCAAGGTCTCTTCTTCTAACATCCGCATATGACTTTTGACGAATCTGTGCAGTTTTCAACCTTTCCCTAATCAACTTAACTTTTTTCATAGCCTCAGGACCACTCACATCCGCTTCACCCACCTCAAACCAACCTATGAGTAATCTATACTTCCTCCCATATAAGGCTTCAAACAGAGCCATGCCAATACTAGAGTGGAAACTGTTATTGTAAGCAAACTCTATCAATGGTAAGTGATTATCCCAACTTCTCTTAAAGTCAAGTGCACAAGCTCCTAACATATCCTCTAAGTTCTGGATGGTCCGCTCAGCTTGACCATTGGTCTGCGGATGAAAAGCAGAACTCAAAAACACTTGGGTACATGACCCTTCTGAAAAGCTTTCCAAAATTGTGAAGTGAACTGAGTACCCCTATCCAAAATGATAGACAAAGGACCTCCATGCAGTCTAACTAGCTCTCAGATATACAATCTAGCGTAATCCTCAGCAGTATATAAAGTATGAACAGGCAAGAAATGAGCAGACTTAGTCAACCTATCAACCACAACCCAAATGGAATTATGATGGCATCGGAAAGGAGGTAAACCAATCACGAAGTCCATATTTATCTCTTCCCACTTCCAGGTGGTAATACTAAACTCTTGCATCATACCACTAGGTCTTTGGTGTTCAACCTTAACCTGTTGGCATGTTGCACACTTAGCTACAAACGCTGATATATCTTTCTTCATGCCACTCCACCAATAGATTTCCCGTAAGTCTCGGTACATCTTGGTGGCACCAGGATGAATAGAATATAAATGAATTCTTCAACTAAAGCATTCTTAAAGGCGGGAAGAATCAGTTCAAGAATTATTTTTGCAACTTATTCTAATTAGTGATGGATCCCCGAGGTAGTTCCCCTAACCATAATATTTTTTTGCATGTAAGAGAGAATCAAAACAACCTGATTCTCAAAGCTTCCTGACTCACCCTAGGTAAATTATACTAAATACAAATCCCAACAAAATTCATGATATGTATGGCGTCATCAGTCGGTAGACCAATAAATACATATTTTAGATTCAGTAACTGGATCATAGCACTTTTAATATCAAATGTTACCCCTGGGAAAACTCAGGAGGGATGATAGCTCCTATTTTAATAGTCCCAATGTACCTCATATCTTCCTCCAAATCATTATATATTGGCAAGAATAGAAAAACTAGGGGTACTTGAGCTCTCTCTCTTTTAGCTCAATTGAGTTCTGCTCGACGCTGTTTTTTCTTTCTCATATTTTCTTCTTGATCTGCATGATGGGTAGAATTGTCATTCTTTACATTCTCTTTATCTAGTAACCAAACAATAGTTTATACGACTATCTCTTGAACACCCTATAGAGCTAGAGGAATTTGATTAGGGTCATCATGAACTTCATGCTCCTGGTTGTCCATCTGATAATTCTATCGTAAGGTTCACTACAACTCAATATCAAGTGGGATTAAGGGATTGCCTTGACTTCAAGTACTGGCAATACACCAATGTACTCTCAAAGAATAGTAGACAAATGAAACTCAACAACCTCAACAACTTCAATTAATCAATCCATAACCGTGTTCCCCAATAACAACGCCAAAATTTAATATCGCCTAAATTATACCTCCAAGAAATATAATATGGTCTTTGTCAAATATATAACCTAATAAAGGTTGGAGTCAAACCCACAGAGAATAGGCCGAATATCTATCATGAACTTGCTGAAGTAGCCAAAAAATGCAAAAAATAAATAGGGGATTTTGTGAGAATTGTGTCAATAATAACATATCTTGATCGCTTTGGTTGAAATCAATATTAGAAGAATACTAGGACTGTGTTCCCTCTAACTTTCTAAATCCATAGAATTATGTTTCTCCACCAAACTATCCTAATATCTTGCATGCAGAATCTGACAAGATATGTATCACCAAGAGTCATGTGAATGCCATTAGTTAATTTCATTCTTTACCTTTTAAGGCTTAGGGTGTATCCTTATCAACCCTTATCCTGGATCCCAGATTAACTATTATCTTTTTAGTCCCAAATTAATTAGATGAGGGTTAGTAGCCTTAAATTACTATTGCAATCTTATTTTCCTAATCTCTACCTCTCTTTGAAAGTAAGTGTCAAATACAGGCTGGTTCTTAACTTCAACAGTCATTAAGAAAGCAATGAAATCGAACAAGATCATGATACATGCAAGAATGTTGATCAATAACGTCTTTGCAGTTCCTCTACTTAATTATTCCATCAAGGTTACCACAACCCTAGTTAGGTGGTTTAGACGTTCATTCTTGCTAGAACATCCATTGAATTCATAAAAGAAAGCATATGAATAATCTTACAATAATTTAAGAACAAAAACCAAAATCTCAAATTAATAATCAGCCATAAAACCAAGAACAAAGGATTCCAAGTTCAAAAGTCAAATCTCAAAATCAATATTATGTTGTGAATGTAAAGAGTGCATAAAATAATACAAAAACATCAAAAGGGTATATATAAAATACATCAAAATTGTAAGAATCTTAACTAATATAAAAAAAAGGAAAACTAAGAGGTTATGACTTGTGGACCCACTTATGGGTTGTAAGTACTACTTACAGACCCCTAGTGGGTCGTAAGTCTTAGAACAAAATAGAATGCTGCAGAACACCACCTATGATAGCGCTTACAAGGGTCGTAAGTGGTACTTACTCTCAATAATGACGTATCATAACCTCAGAACAAACTTCAAACTTTAGCTTCTCAGATCATTTTCTTCTTACACTTATGTGGCCACTTACGGTGGCTGTAAGTGCTACTTATGGCCTGTAAGTGGTCTCGTAAGTGGGGTCCTCTGCACACTTTAACTCTTTTTCTTCTTTTTAAATCTAGAATATTTTTTGATTTTAAGCATTAAAAGTACCACGAAACCATGGAACATCAGTCTCAAAGCTTCCTGACTCACCCCTAGTAAATTATACGTAGTGTAAATCCTAATGAAATTCATGATGTGCATGTTTGTGTCATTATTTGGAAAACTAGTAAATACACACTTCATATTAAGGAACTAAATCATAACACTTTTAATGTTAAACTTCTCCCCTTGAGGCAACTCAAGAGGAATGATAGCTTCTGTCTTGATAGGTTCAACACACACTAAATCTTCTTTTGGATCATCAAATATTGGTATGTACTAAAAAGTAAGGGTTGAACTCTATCTCTTCTAGCTCTGTCTCTATCACTATTCTTCTCACCTCACTTATTCTTCTTAAGCTTCACGTAGGGAAGGTTCCTTCTCATATTTTATTCAGATAATAACCAAGCAGTGGTTTGCACGACTATTTCTTGAACACCATACAAAGGTGGAGGAATCAGATTAGGGTTATCATGAACCCCATGCTCATGCTATTCGGTCTTATGATTTTGTTGTAAGGTTCTTTCAAGCTCAGGATCAAGTGGTATTAAGGGATTTCCTTGACTCTGAGTACTAAACATACACCCTATATACGGCCCAAGAATAGTAGAAAATAAAAACCAATAACCTTAATCAATTAATCCATAGCTGTATTCTCCAGAAATAGTGCCAAAATTTGATGTCGCACAAAATTATACCTCCAAGAAAGTATAATATGGTCATGGTCAAATAAAGAACCCAACAAGGGTTGAATCTCTATTATGAACTTACTGAAGTAGCCAGAAAGTGTAGAAAGTAAATAGGGGGATTTTGTGAGAACGGTAGCATTAGTAACAAATCTTGATCGCTTTAGGTTGCAATTAATATGATATGAATACTAGGACTGTGTTCCCCTGACTTCCTAAGTTGATAGACTTATTGTGCTTCATCGAACTATCTTAATGCCTTGCATGCAAAATCTGACAAGTTATATATCACAAACCATCTTTTGAACACCTTTGATGAATTTCACTTATCACCTTTTGTGTCTTAGAGTGTGGCATTGCTAATATTTACCCTGTATCTCAGATTGACTATCTCCTTTTAGGTCTCAAGTAGATGAAGGTTGATATTTTCAAATACTATTGTGATCTCCTTTAGAAAATCACAATATATGCGAGAACGTCAATCAAGAACGACTTCACATTTCCTCTACTTTGTTATTCCATTAAGGTTTCCACAATCCTAGCTCAGAGGTTGAGCCGTTCATGTTTGTAAAAACACCTATAGAATTCATTAAAGAAAGCATATGGATAATCCTACAATAAATTAATAATAACAACACAAATCTCAAATTAATATCCAACCGTACAAACCAAGAACACGAATTCCAAGATCAAAATCAAATCTTAGAACTCAATATAATGTTGTAAGTATAAAGAGTGAACAAACTAGTTACGAAAAATCAATGGGATATTTATAGGAAACATCAAAAATCTAAAATTTCCAACCAAAATAAAATAGGAAAACTAGGTCGACACCTATCTACAAACCCACTTACGGGCAGTAGGAACTACTTACGAACCCTAGGTAGGTCGCAGGTCTTAGAGAAAATCATCAGCTTCAGAACATCCACTTACGAGGGTACTTATGAGGTGAGTAAGTGCCACTTACACCCCTTAGGTGGACTTCATAAGTCTCAAATAAGCATATCTACCTTTTAAAATTTTCTTCTATCACCTACGATAATACTTAAGGCAAGCATAAGTCCCACTTACGGCCTGTAAGTGGGTGTATAAGTGGGTGCCTCTGCAACATCTCAACTCTTATTCTCCTCTTTTGCTCCTAACCCCATTTTCCTACAAAACAAACATAAAAAACATCAGATCTAAATAAAAAGACTTAAGTACTTGCATAATTTTTGGTTTCAAGCCAAATTGCCATAAACCCATGACACATCATAGTCATTCCAAGGTTAATGAGTCTTAGAATTATTATTTCTATAGGCATTATGTGGGTATTGATAATGACCATCTCGTCCCCCTCTTTCCTTATATAATCTGTCATGACGTCTATAAGTGTTATTATAATTAGTGAGTTGTTTAGTGTTCTGGGTATCACCATTATTAAAGGGTCATTGAGTGATGTTTTCTACTGGTGGATTTGATGAGTCGCCTAGAACAAGAGAGAGATAAGTTATGAAGGATCCATGAATAAACTCATTATTCAACAATAGAATAAGGAGATCAAAAGATGAAATGGTTTCAGGTCTTGCAAACAAAGTGGTGACAATAGTTTTGAAATCTTATCTCAATCTTTTAAACACATAAATATAAATCTGAGGTGTTCACAAATCACTCTGTAGCTGCCAATTCATCCAAAAGAAGCTTTTCCTTTTAGAGAAATTAAGCGATAGAGAGATCATCTTGTTTAAGGTTATGAATTTGTACATAGAGGTTTAGAACTATAGTATTAGAAGGAGAAGATAGGTCAACTACTAGAGTATCCCAAATATCCCTAGAGGTTTTCAACCCAATAACTATAGGAATTATTTTATCAGAGAGAGAAGATATTAGCATACTCATAATAATTTGATCTTGTTGGATACAAGTAGAAAATTTTGGGTTAGATGTAGTAGTATCTGAACCTTCAACAGAAATAACAATAGGTGGAAATGACTTTGATCCGTTAATGAAGCCTTGGAGGTTTTGACCTCGCAAGAAAGGAAATAATTTTGTCTCCCAGAATATGTATTTTTTAGAAGTGAGCTTAATTGAAATAAAGTGGTGATCATTATTTAGGGGATTGGAGGAGGAAAAAGACATGGCAGGAAATAATAAAGCAGGAGAAGAGATGGAACTGACACCTGATACCATGTTCGGTTACAAATTATAAGACTAAAAGGTTTTTGATTGTACAGCTATTCATAAGCATATACGATCAATATATAGTACAACGAGACATTAGTTTTCTAGATGAACACAACTACCAGATGGTAAATACAATAGAGTCCTAAAGAGCATCTAATTACTTGAAGCGGCTAACAACGTCTTGGACAATAGATTAGGTTAAATAGGAGATAAACTTTAGAAAAAAATCATATTGCTAAAAATCAATTTTTGATATGTGAAAATATCAATATGTACAATACAAAATATGCATGAACCCAAAAATAATATTATGCAAGGATTTAAAGATCAAGTTGATACATTTCAATTTAATCCTTTTTAAAATAAAACATTAAAAAAATAAAAAAATATTAAAAGGAGAAAAACAAACATGAATTTTAAAGTAAAAAGATGGTTTATTGTCTCCAAATTTATGAAATAAACAGGTAATTTTAGATTAATGAATTAATGCAAAGCTTCATTTTTCATAGAAATGCCAATTTTCAAGTTTATTCACAGCCATCATCCAATAACTAACTCAATCTACCAAAGAATTTGCAGGGAATCAAACTTTTGATCAAACAATCACAACATATCTTACTAAGTTGTTCCCTTCGCAACATTGCTCACAAAAAGGACATTAAAATAATTGAGCATTAAAATAATTTAAATGTAAATTTCAAATAACACCATTTGTATTCTAAAATTAAATTTATATTTATTTTTAAGTTATAAAATTAACGTAAAAATCTACTAATTATTGATTTAGAATAAACTTTAGAAGTTATAATCATTTTGAATTTAAAAATATAATTGTTAGACAATAAAATTTGAGTCGAAAAAATAATAATCGGGGCAAGAAAAATATTACAACAATCATTTTATTGATTTCAATATGTGAGTGTTACAATCTCTATAAATTCTCTTATTTGTATTTTTAAATATAGATTTAAGGGTTTTGAGCTTGATCTTGAATTTGAACATGATTTTTGAATTTGATGAATTTGATCTTGACTTGTACTTGAATTCAAGGGCTTTTGGGCTTGATCTTGATACTTGCGGTCTTGATCTTGAATCTTGATGAATTGGATCCTCATTTGTGGATTGTATGAATTTGATCTCGATTTTTATTTGAATTCAAGGACCTTCGATCTTGTTCTTGAATCTTGTGATCTTGATGAACTGATCTTTAATGCTTGAATTTGTAAAAATATTTACAGCGTTTGATCCACTAGTTATCTCTTACTTCTTGTTAAAATTGTTGGTCCTTTTTCTGAATTATGAGACTCCTATTTATAGTTGTAGGAAGGAAATAGTCATGGTGAAGGTGGATTTCTTTTGATCAATCAGATTTATGTGACATGATGCATTTTATGGGCTTTAATTTCATTAGGTCTGCTGCATCATTTTGACATGTGGCATAATCCTATTGACTCATTCACTTGACTTGGCATGTCACGTCTTTGACACGTGGTGCTCAATTGTGCCTCTAGAATATGATGACATCTTGGGCTTAGTGAAGTGGCTCATTATTTGTAGCCCAAATTACTTGACTACCCTAATAAAAAAAATTGACTATAATTATATCCATATATGTTTGTACTTAGATAATTAATTCAATTATAATAACCCGCAATATATATTTGGACTTATATATCTCAAATTTAATATAATTTGAATTCGTAGGGATATAAATTTAATAAAATTTGGCTACTCACAAATACCCCCTATTTCAAGTCTTGTTGAAATACTTAATCTTTTGAAGACTAGGCTTGAAGTAAAAGTTCGACATTTTCATTTGTTTGTGTACAAAAATTATCCTGAACCAATACATAATACCAAATAAAAATATATTTGACTTTAATAAAATATTCCCTCATATTTGTGGAATTTTTATTTTGTTCACCTGTGATGACAACATTGAGAAAGGAGGGGGTTGACTTTTACGCATTTAATGTCAAAATCCACTTTTTTTGTTTGCTCTTACTTCCTATTTGCTATTGTTTTTTTTTTAATTGAATCATGGAAATCAACCATGCAAGTTATATACTTGAATAATTATTGTTTATCAAGTAAGATCACTACCTTACTCATGGAATTTTATTTTATTTTGCCACCTGCACATGAGTCCTAATTTTCTCATAAACTTCACTGGAAGTGGTGACTTCAAGGACAATTCCCACGTATCCTTTTTCAAAGATACCAAGGATTAACGATAAGCTACACCATTGTATCTATAAATACCCATACGCTTGTCATTATTTCCACACAAATTTGTGAGGTCTCTTGGAGGCATCTCCGATCCTGATTCACAACTAGTCATGAGGTAATTCCTCCTTTTTTTTCCTCCTTTGTTCTCTTAACTTCCATTACCCTTTTTCTTGTCCAACATGTTGGTGATAGAAAATTCATATCTCATTATATAAATGTTAAAATAAATATAGATTTAAAATTTTAAAAACTAGACTTCTTAATTTATAACATATCCAAAATTAAGAATCAAACTCCTTTAATCATTCTAGATAAATTTTTGAAGTTAGCTTTAAATTCTGTCATGCTGAAAAATTTAGATCTGCACGCCTTTACTAAAACTTTCATATCTCAAAGTAGGAATGAAGAAATCATAAGCCTCTTGACTTTTCCAAAACTAGATTAAAAATATATAACATATTAAAAATTCTCCATTTAACACCCTTAAAACTGTTCTACATACTTTTTTGAAGTTTCCATTCCATTCTGATACATTTACAATTTCAGGTTTGTGTGGCTTCACAAGACAAATCATATCTAGGTGTAAAAACATTGAAATTTGGAGTGGTTTTTTCTGTTGGAAAGAGGACTCTAATACTTACAACACATTCTGAAGGCTAGCAAACTCGAGGATGTAACTTGATCCATCTTTGATGATTAAGCTATTTACTGTATTTAGGTTAGCATCCCTTATTTCCCTCTTATTTTTTCTTCTCCTTCTTTTTATAGGTGATTGACAAGCTATTGCTTAAGATAATTCCTTATACGCAAAGGAGATAATCTTTATCATACAAAAGGATAGATACTCATTCCAACCATAATCAAGGTAATCTCGAAAGATAATCTTACGGTGTATAAGGATGGCTACTCATCCTTATACTAATAAACGGTAATTTCATGGTAAATGTATGGCGCACAGAGATGGCTACTCATCCCTTCCCTAATAAAAGGTAATTACATGGTAATCTTACAGCTCAAAAGGATGGTTACTTATCCCTATCCTAAAAAAAGATAATTTCATGGTAATCGTACGACGCACAAGGATGGATACTCATCTCTGCCCTAAGAAAAGGTAATTTCATGGTAATCTTATGATGTATAGGAATGTCTACTCATCCCTGCCCTAATAAAAGGTAATTTTATGGTAATTTTATGGTGCACAGAGATGGGTACTCGTACGACCTAAGAAAAGGTAATTTCATGGTAATCTTACGGTACACAGGGATGGCTACTCATCCCTGCCCTAAAAAAGGTAATTTAATGGTAATCTTACATCACATAGGGATGACAGCTCATCCCCACCCTAAGAAAACATAATTTTATGGTAATTTTACTGGACATAGAAATGGTTATTCATCCCCTCTTTAAGAAAATATAATTTTATGGTAATATTACTGCACACAGGGATGACTACTTGTCCCCATCCTAAGAAAAGGTAATTTTGTGGTAATCTTACAGCGCTCAGGGATAGCTTTCTCAAGATTCTTTTGTACCTATCAGTGTACGCCAAAGATTTAGCCCCAATGACTTCTTCTGTTCTTTTCAGTTGCATTAAAAATATTTATCCCCAATGGTGATTTTCAGACATTGCACCTCCCCATCCATTAAGTCTAAGTATCTTGTAGTCAAAACTAATGGTGTACAACTGACTAGGTTTTTGACTCACACTCCACTGGCTGGTCAGTATGTAAGTTCACG
Organism: Capsicum annuum; assembly: GCF_002878395.1. Classification (NCBI taxonomy): domain Eukaryota; kingdom Viridiplantae; phylum Streptophyta; class Magnoliopsida; order Solanales; family Solanaceae; genus Capsicum; species Capsicum annuum. Next base: position 112,242,019 of record NC_061117.1, read on the forward strand.
GCCTTCTTTGAAGAAACCATTTTTCATGGTGAATTGGATGTTGGTACGACCCCCTAATTCTAGATAGTGATTTAAGTTGTTCTCCCTTCAAGTGTTGGGTCATCACCATGCAAATATTGTAAATCCCCTTCCAAGCTTGGGTCGTCTTATAATTCTTAGAGAGATATATTGTGGGAATGCAATGACAATTGAGGGATATTAGCGTTATATTCTTGGGTATTGGGGGTAGACTGAAGATATACTTGGAAGGAGCTAAGAAATTTTGAGTATGGTACAAATTTATGATGTATTTTGGCACAGATTTATGATGTGGTTTATGCATCTTTTCACTTATGACCATAATTCACACATCTTTCAAGCATTTTGTGAAGCTTGGTGCTTCAAACAAACATATTTCTCATGTGTGTCATGGAACTATCTATTTCTTAATAGTATTTGCATATTCTTGGAGGCTTGCCAATTTAAGGTATTATTTATGAAGAAGAAATACATGAAAGAACTTATAGGATTATATAGAGAGAAGGTAATGTATGTTTCTCAAACTTGTGAATACTTATTTGTATCCTTTCAAAACCTTTTAGGTTCTGGCTAAGAACTATCATTCATCAAGTGGATAAAATTCTTGTGCAAGAAACCTTTAAGGTATGACCCTGCTCTGCTGAGGCAAGAAAATAAATTTTCCCTCCCTGAGTTGACATTTAATCCTAACATGGGTTTACCTGATACACTAAGATGGTCACATGCTGAAGAAAAAGTATTCTCTAAGCTTGGGGTGAACCATGACCAAAGAGATGACACATATCTGACAGCTTTCTTGTCTTGTTGGTTATACACTTTTGTTTTTTCAAATAAGAAGGTGTCTTCATTTTTCCTGGGACTTTGAAGATAGAAAGCATGATACAGAGTGGGAGGATAGTTGGCCTTGCAATATCGATATTGGATAGCATCTATAATAGACTAAATAAGATATCTTTTTTAGCATAACTTGATCAAATTAGAGTTTGTTTCCCTATTCACTATGTGAATGGTTGGATTGCTCACTATTTTAAGACTTACTATCCCTTTGCCATTGGGTCATTTGTTCTTCCCATAGTGATATATTTCAAAGAGGGGCGGTGCAATATATTTTGACAAAAATAAGGCGAGAAAATGCATCCATAATGAGAAGGACATGGCTTAGACCTCTACTATGTTGGACAAAGAGCACCCTTACTTTCATGTGGATAATGAGAATACCCCAGAGTTAGCGTCGAGATACTTCACGAGTATTCATTTTATCTATCTCGAACTTAGGTGCAAAAATTCAATTATCATTGATCCATATGGTCCACATCGCTTCAGTCGACCGCTTGGATTTTATCAGAATATTTTAGGCATCATGAAAAATGGCATCTGTAATGCCTCCTTATAAAAAAGATTAACATTTTAGTGGATTTTTCCACTGAGTTGATCTACTTCTTGAGAAAATTTTCCCTTAATTTCACCTAATGTAGACAAGTTCTCTAGAGACAACTATTAGACTTGGTAGAAAAAGACTTATAGGGATTTTCTTGATCATCACCTACAAACTTCCATAAATATTATTGGGTCGACTACTATCATATATTTAGAGGGTTTTGATTAAGTTCCTATAAATGTATTCCTTACTGCTGATGTTCCTTCTTCTTTAAATGTCCAGCAGCTATTATAACACGAAAATGAAAGGTCCTAACTACCTCTAGCGATATCTAAGAAAAAGATACCTACTCAAACTACTCATATTTCTAAGAGGTTGACCCAAGATGAAAGTGAGAGTAGCAGTAGAGATTATTGTAGAAAAAGAGTAAAGGTACATTTAGATAATATGGGAGGTACTATTCAACCCATGATTGAAATTTTTGAAGACATAGCTAACCCTTTAAGGACTACATCAGCTTTTATTGAGGAGGTATAGTTGAGATTTTTATTTTGTCGAGTGTATCTTAATGACTTTTTCTGCCTTATTAATCCTTTTTTTATGGATGAATAATGTTATAGTGTTGCAGCGAGATGGGTCACATAATAGTGATGAGTCTTTATCTGGACCAGATCTGATGAAACCACCTTATACAGCTAAAACAAGAAAAGGGACAACTTTTGTTTCTTGTAACAAGTTTAAAACAACCTTGGATTCTGATATCTGTAAGCCCCTAGTAGCTTTCATGTTTGTGTTTGATGGAAAGCAATTTGTTATAGTTGCTCAGAATGATTATATCTTTACCCTTTGGATCGTAATTCAAGGCAAGCTTTCTAAGTGTGGTATTGATTGTGCTTATTTTTTTGAAAATGAGGTCCAAGTAATTATCAAGGAGATGGATTGTAGGGACGTGGATAATTCCCCCTTGATAAAGTTATTGAGCAACTTCTTTGACCTTCCTACTTTGTATGACTGAGCATGATCAACTCTTTATGATATGGATGTAGAAGCCACGAGAATAAATTATTTTGGAACATAAGAATGTCTCTCGAATACCATGCTTAAAAAGAAAGAAAAGGTTAAAGTGGCATCCTCCATTCATCAACTACTAAAGAATGTGAAAAAGAAGATACAAGAATTGTGTAGAACAGTAGAGGTTCTGAAAGATCTTTCAGCAGCTATCGAGAATAAAGCCAAAGAAGCAAGGCTAGGGGCTTCAGCTGCAGCAAAGGAATTTGATGCATGTTTTGATGCAGACTTATCAAATGGTTTAGAGAAAAATAAAGAGTTTCTCCGAGCTATGTACCAAGACTTAATCAATTATAAATTGTCACTAGATTAGTTTTTTTTTTAATTTCCTTTATTTATACATTAGATGATTTCATGATAATAACATTCCCTTTTATTTTGTCTTATATTATTTATTTTGTTCATTTTTATTATACTGTAGTACTTGATTTTCTATTGGTCTTTGATTTGAAAGTGTTAATAGTTCAATATTCATACATCTCACATGACGATGAGAAACTGGATACGTAATGGAGATCCTTCTTGTTGCTTGACGATAATGTCTACCATGTCGAATCTTAGTATGTTAATTATTGGATGATACCAACATGCAAACCTTGTTAACTTAAGACTTAAATTCTTAGACTTGGTGAATTTTAGGGACTCCAAATCCTATTGAGCAAACTCATTTTCTATAGAGATTTTCCCCTCCCATCAACACTTAGTACAAGACTAAATATTGATGAAGAGAGTACTTGTAGACTTGAATTTCATGTAAATCTAGAACATGTATATTTTTACACTCATGCATCTGAAATTAGAATGAATATTCAAGCGCCTACGTACCTTAATATAGAGGATCAAGTTACAATAGGGTTTTGGGTGAGTATTTTTTTCTCTTTTTGAGTCGTACATAGTTTATACTCTTCTGGGCTAGGAGTGTCATCTTCCTTCAAGGATAGTACTTATTCAAAAACTTGGCATTGATAGGACCAATTCATGCCATCTGCATAGACAAGATTATAAGCACCATTTGAATATGTCTTTTGTATGACATATAGTCCATCCCACTTTGAGGTGAATTTGCCCCCATACTTACAAGAAGTAATAGTGGGTCTTCATACTATAAGGACTTGATCTCTAACTTGAAAATAGCTCAAGCAAACACTTTGGTTGAAAGAACAAGATAAACAAGCTTGATGACATTCAAGATTTTGCTAAGACTCCAGCCTCTTCATATCAAGAACTTCTAACTCCGCAAGATACAACTTAGCATTTTCTTTAATGGTAATCCCTTATTGAATAGCCAGTATTAAAGATGGTAGTTTACACTCAATTGGTAGGATTGCTTCAACTCCAAAAGTAAGTGAGTATGGGGTTGCTTGCATCGGTGTGCGGTATGTTGTCCTATTTACCCATAAATCTTCTTCTATTTGTTTATGCCAGTCTCATTTATATCTCGAGTTGACTTTTTTCAACAAATTGCATAAATTCTTATTGAATGCTTTGTCTATACCATTGGCTACAATATGGTACATAGAAGATTTACGCTTCTTAAAACTAAAAAGATCACAAATCATGTTCATCAGTTTATTATCAAATGGCTTGTCATTGTCAGTTATTATGTATTGGGGTATTTTGAAGCGGTAGAAAATATTCACTCAGATAAAGTTCACACATTTTCATTCCTCACTTCCTTGAGAGCCACAACTTTGGTGCCTTTTTAAAAGTAATCTGTCGTGGGTAAAGATATATAAGTGTCCACCAAAAGATTTTCGTAGTGGTCCAACAATATCCAATTTACAAAGTTTAAATGACCAAGATGCTATAGTTGGGTGTAATACTTCAGGAGGTTGATCTATGAAATTCACATAAAATTGACAAGCTTTGCATTTTTTAGCATAGTCCAAGCAATATATCACTATTTTTGGCCAATAATACCCCATCCTTTTAATGTGAAAATGGAGCTTTGATCTACATTGATAAGATCCACAAACTCCCTAGTATGCTTCTTACAAAGCTTGAATTGTTTTTTCTCTCCCAAACATTACAAGAGTACTGCTTCAAATGATCTTCTATATAGCGTGTCTTTGTAGTAAAAGAATTGAGGTGCCCGGTAAGGGATGTTAGTCTTTCTTCTTTGATCCTCTTGATGTATCCCATTATACAAGTAGTCAATGATAGGTTATCGTCAATCTTTATTTATGACTTCAAATACAGCGATGTGGTGCTCAACCTTGTTATATACATCCTCGTTCGGTAGTGGTACTATCCATTCTTAGCTAATACTAACTCGTTTCAGATTGTTGCGGCTAAAGCATCCAAGGCATCAACTTGCTTATTTTATTTCCTTAGCACATACTAGAGGGTCACTTCTCTAAGACATTGCATCAACTTTTGAGCATAGTCATGATATGGGTGTAGCTCTGGTTTTTTGACTTTATAGCTTCCCAAAAGTTGTTTGATTAATAATTGGAAGTCACCAAAGACTTATAATTGTAGTTATTTTATGTCAATAACCATCTTAAGTCTGAGTATTAGAACTTGATATTAAGCAATATTATTAGAGAAATGATTTATCAGGGTAAAGGAGTATGGAATGACCTCTTCTTATGGAGTCACAAACACCACACCAGCACCAACACCAGTACCATCTACACCTCAATGTGTGTATGGTCAAACTACATCTTCTATGGGGATATAACTTTAACAACCATTACATTTTCACTAGGAAATTCATTGGTCAGTTCCCAATCATTAGGTATCGGGTGGTTTTCTGAGAAGTCCACTAATTCTAGTCCCTTTACAACCTTTTGGGGAATGATCACGATCTTAAACTGTTAAAATTGAAGGTACCACCTTGCAAGTCGATCATTAAGGGTTGGTTTTGACATCACAAACTTGATGGGATTTGCCCTAGATATGAGATGAATGACATTAGCTTGAAAGTAGTATTTCATCTTTTGTATTGAGAAGGTCAATGCCAAACACAACTTTTCGATTGGAGAATACCTTAACTCATTTGGTATCATCATTCAACTAAAATAATAAAGAGAGTCTTCTTTGCCTTCACTATTTTTTGACCGGTTGTTCTCCAACTGACCTTTCTTGTGATGCGGTATAGATTATTAATGGTTTTCCAGGTATGGGTGCCACAAGAATTAGAGGCTTCATCAAGTATGATTTGATACATTCATAGTCCTTACTACAAGTTTGGTCCCATTCTAAAGGAGCATACTTATTCATGAGATGACCAAATGGTTGACATTTTTTGGCCAGGTTTGAGATGAACCTCCTTAAATATGCTAGCCTTCTTTGAAGGCTTTTGAACTCGTGAATATTTCGAGGCTCGAGTATCTTTAAAATTGCATCGACCTTGGCCTGATTAATTTCAATTCCTCAGTGTCGTACAATGAAGCTAAGAAACTTTCTAGAAATAACTTCGAAGGCACATTTTAATGGGTTCATCCTAAATTGATATCTTTGGAGCAACTCAAATGCCATCCTTAGGTATTTCAAGTGGTTTTTCCTCTTTATTGAATTCATTACACTCAAAATTTTCATGGAGTAGGCCATCAGAGATGATTTTCATAGCCCTTTGATAAGTGGCGCCAGTGTTCTTCAAACCAAAAGGTATCACCTTGTAGCAATAAATACCTCTGGGCGTACAAAAAGCAATGAGCTCTTCATTCTTTGGTTCCATGTAGATTTGGTTATATCCGAATAAATCATACATGAAGGACATCATCTCGTAACTAGTGGTGGCATCAATCATCAACTCTATAATGGAGATTGAAAAATCATCCTTAAGGCAAGAACGGTTAAGATCTCTAAAGTCGACAAAAACTCAAATTTGGCTATTCTTCTTCCTCTCAGGAACAACACTTAAAATAAATATGGGGTATTTGACTTCAGAAATAAATCCAGTTTTGGTGAGTTTGTTAACCTCATTTTCAATCAATGAAACCAATTCTAGCCTAAAGCATCTTTGGGCATGCTTAACAGAATGAGCACCATTCTTGACCGCCGACTGATAGACTTTTACTTTTGGATCTAATCCAGGCATATCCTTATAACTCCAAGCAAAGACATTCCTATATTATTTGAGTATATCTATATAAGTAATTTCTTCATCTATTTCTGAAAAATCGCTCAGGTAAGTTGGTATCGAGTCTTTATCATTGCCAAGATTAACTTCTTTTAAGAGATCTATTATGGTCTTCACTCCTTCGTCAAGTTTCAATGGACCATTTTCAATATGTTCCTCCTTTTGAGGATCATCGTCATTAATAGATATGTGGTAATACCAAGAAATATCTTCTAACTCTTCACCAACCTTTATTTGAGATAGGTATCATTCTCACTTTAGGTTGTAATATGATATAAAGAGCCCATAATTTCTCCATCTTCCTAATATTTCTTGGTATAAACCACAGTATAAGTCTTTGATTTTAATATCTTCTTACATAAAACCATAATTTATGTTTGTTTTCTCATTATTGAAGGAGTCAAACTTTGTAAATCCTTTTGGATCCTAGGTGAAGAGTGCATTATTGTGTTTAAACAACTTCTACAGCGCTTGCTACTTTTATTCATATTTAGTGGATTCAACATCCCAAACATAGAAGTTCTTGTATTTTATTCTCCCAGTCGATCAAAGATAGAAGGCCTTTTGTTCAAAGTTGTATACTCCTCTTCTATGGTGATATAATTAATAGCCTTCCTTCTTATGGATATGCAAATCGGATGTGGTGGTATGTACCCTAGGGCTTAACTTGGTTGCCTAGATAAAATCTATGATAGGATTTTCCCTAACTTTTATGGATCATTAGGGTTAAATCCAACCTTTACAAATATCTTATATTTATTTGGATCAAAGCCTTTTTTCGCTCGCTTTGTTGGGAGTGCATATTTTGTGGAAGATTTTAAGATATAAATTCTCCAAGTAGCATTGAGGACGGGTTTATTATATTAATTCACTTGATAGGTAGATTTATCCCTCCTAGTACATTATCTTGGGCATCAGATGAATGATCTTTCTCTTTCTTTACCTTTGTACGTAGCGGAGAACAAGAGTTGCCTTATCTTTTGTTAATGCAATGCTTTCTTTATTCAAAGTGGTGGGAGGCTTTTTAGTGGTGACTTTTTCGATAGCCACCGTGACCTTCTTAGATTCAAGATCATCGCACTTGGTTGTTTCAACATTAGCAACCCTTTCTCATTTACAACATAATTCTTCAAGTAGAATTTTACATCGACAAAATATGACTTAGCTTAAGTGAATGGATTATCATTGACTATTATTTTTCTTTCCACTCTCCCTTTGATATACTTATAGCACTGATAGTAAGAGGTTGAGAAAATTTTGTTCTCGCAAACCAAAGGCCTACCAAGCAATAGGTTGTATGAAGTCCTGCATCGATTACATGCAATGCTTCATTTGATCATAAAACGTCCATTCTATCCCTAACTTGATAGATCCTCTGGCCCTTTGACCCCCTTGGTTAAAACCTTGGATCATCAAATGACTTCCAATAAGTTCATCAGTTGTGATGTAAATTCCTTCATTGTGCGAGTAGGCAGAAAGTTAATTTCAGATCCCTCGTCTATCAAGATTCTATTTATTTTCTTTCCTTGAAGTTGACCCACCATGTACAAAGTAAGGTTATGTAGGTTTTCACCAAGCAGGAGATCATAAGTTGTAAGTGTGATTTTTGTACCATATAAATGTACTTCTTGGCTAAGAGGTTCAATAGGATTTTTAGAAAATGAAGGAACTTCCATGGGTAGGTTTTCAGCCTTTTCCCCTTTATTGTCAGTATTAAAGCGTGATACCTCAAGGTTGTCGTGGGCCATCTTTGCACGGAACCAACTTGGTAAGAATTCTTCCAAAGTTATAGGAAACTGTGGTTTTTGGTAGTGATGCTCCACTATCCTTTTCCTCTTTTAAAGATCAACCACACTTATTTCCTTGATTTTCTTATCATCCTCTTTATAGTTGGCTACTAGGATCACTCTTTTTGTAGAATCATCTTCTTGCATCTGTGCCTAGTCATCAGAGTCTAACCTTTTTCATCACCTTTGTTAACTAAAGACTTGTCATGCTCTAATGGTTCCTCCTTGTGCTCTTTAAAGTAAATTTGGACCCGGTCGAGCGAGCCAAAAGTGATAGAGATTTGATGAGAACTGGCCTTCTCATCATCAAAGAAAATCTTCTTCTCATTTTCCAGTTCCATGATTTTGTCTTTTAAGACAAAGAATTTCTCTAATTTGTGACCCATAAGTCTGTGATACTTGTAATAATTTGAGTCATTAGTCCTTCCAGCTTCGTCAGGCCGCTTCATCTCTAGTAGATCAATGAGCTTATGCTCAAGAAGTTCATTGAAAATTTCAACAACATCAGAATCAAGGAAGGGGTATTCCTATTCTTGCACCTCCTTCAAAGTCAACTTTAGGTTTGAATGTGCCCGAGAAGTCATCTTTATATTTTGCTTCTTGCTTATTTTTTAGGTGAAATTAATAGGAGACACATTGTCATTTATGAATTATTTGTTTTCATTTTTGGGGACAAACTTGTATCATCTTCTGGGTTCCTACTTATCCTTTCCCCATTGAGGATCATGTATTGGTGCTACTCCTTTTTTTAGGCAGAAGACATTCTCAACTCCATATCATGAGCACGAGTATCTAACTCTTCAAAGAATTTTGGTTTAATGCCTTGCAAGATATAGAGAAGCTTCCAGTACATTCCTTGGATACACATTTCTATTGTAGAAGTTTTACTGAGCCTATCTTTACAGTTCGGGCTTATATTTCTCCATCGATTGATGAAGTTAATGATTGCTCATCCTTGTGATATAGAAGTGATTTAGGAACTCATGCTCTAGTTTCTCCCAGCTGTTGACGAAATTAGTCTCAAGGTCTGTGTTCCAATTGAAGGCATTTCCCTTGAGAGAATGTATGAATTGTTTTACAAAATAGTCACCATACGTTCCAGCATCATTTCATGTATCAACAAAGTGCGCAACATATTGCTTGAATTGCCTTTGCCCTGAAATTATTGAAATTTATGGGGTTAATAGCCAGCGGGCATTTTAAGCAATCAATCCTTGCAATGTAGAGTTTGTCTCGGGGAAGACTTAGTGGCAACATCATACTTTTCTTTGAGATTCCCTTCAATGAACTCTTTCAGTTGATTAATTGGGATCTTTCCCCCAGAATAAATTTTGCCTCCTTAGCTGTGGTATTTGTTTAATAGGATGTTCTATCTCATGAACTTCTTTTCACGACTTGAACTAGGGCCTAGCCGTGATGGGTATCTCAAGTCCAATAAGGAATGGATAACACCCCCTGCACCTACCTAAACAGAGCACCATATCCCCAGTGTCGGATGAATTCTGAACATATAACAAGATAGCAAACGATAAGCTCAAAGAATTTAAGACATGTCTATAACCAATAAAAAGTAACCGGCCAAAACAACCAACCAACATCACCCAAGTCCACCGTAATATCGACAAATCCTTCTAACAAAACCGAAATCAATAAAGTGTTGGGAAATTCCCCCGACCTTGACAATGACAACGACAATATTAATGATAATGTGAACTCTCAATTCTAATCTATGAATGGAAATTGATGAAATCTAGGAATGGAAATTGATGAAATGTCTAAGTCTTTCAGAGGATGGAAGCTCACGACTTCACCACCAATGACCGATGAACCAAGCCAATCCACCTAACACTGTGTAGGAAAGTAGAAGTATCTTCGATGCCTGTATCGCATGGGGATACAATATCCGTAGATGGTTAGTGGGTTGAGCACTAGTATATAACTCAGGGATAGGGAATAAAATAAAGCCAAGTCAAGTCCAATTCAAAACTATGTGAGCATGTCATATACATATATAAATAATATGCTGGGAAAGGGAGCAAGGCTTAGCATGCACTTTAAAAATTTAGCTCGAATTTGTGTAGCTCAACCATAATAAAAAGTCACCCATGGGCTATATGGGTCCAGCTCTTCTCTAGCTAGAAGGGCACCATGGGGGACTCGAACCTCCCGGCATAACAAGGTGACTTAAGCACCCCATCACGTAATATAATATTAGGGACTCGAACCTCTCAATCATATAATAAGGGATACATAAACCACCCGGTCAATTAGACACCCGCATCGACAACCACGGTTTCTAGTATTGGTACCTTGGGACCTCAACTTTCACAAATCATCTACACAACCCTCTTTTAATCCCCGTTAAAACATTTATCACACATTCCCATTCATTGAACCATAATACACATTTAAGCATATGTTGTTGGTATCGTCATACCAACTACACTTGCTACTTAAACATCAATATGCCATCACAATACCATTAACTTGGGAAAAATGACTTCGTTTGTTCATTAAATCAAACCACCATGTTTCAATAACCTTTTTATAATATGCGATTGTTCCAAAAATAACTCAATGTAATTTTTCAAGTACTCAAAACCGCTTTCACAAAATTGGGTTGGGATTATTATCAATTCCATTGTTAACATTCACAAAATTTAGGTAAAATCACAATCCCCTAGTTTATTCACCATACCCATGCATCAAATAAATTTCAAAACCATCATTTAAAACATAATAATGCATATGTAAACATGATACTTCATATAAAAAACAATCATTTGAAATCCTCAACCCATGTTCCAAAAACAAACAATTAAACCACATGGGTGACTATTTAAATAGATTTTTTTAATAAAATAAGTTTTGGGGAAGAGATACATGCTTGAAATATCAAGAGTTACAGAGAGAATTTGCCCTTGAGAGCTCTAATTGATGAACTTATTGGAAACCTTAAGTATCTTTCTTGAGAGAATTTGGGGAGAAGAGAGTGTGTTTTGATTATGTTATAAATAATAAATAACCCCTTTTAGTGCTTTATGGACATGGGGTCTTAATGGGGTAAGAAGGGAATTGTCCAAAGTGCCCTCCACTTAAAAGCCAAAAAATTATCGCCAATCATTACGGGTCTCATAGCGACTCGTTGCGACACCTTATGACTCATTACCATAAGTCGTATTTAATACAGTCTCATGGGGCACCCATATTGTTGACCCTCGATTTATATCCTATGACTCGTATCATGACCCCATGACTCATAGGGTCCAAGTCGCATCCAAGACAACAACACTTGGAACACACACTGATTTGACTATGGATGGACATTAAAACTCGTAATGAGTCCATACAAATCATTGGGAGTTACTCATACTCAGAAAGAAAAACATAGCTACACACACTAGTTAGGATACAATTGGGTCCTTAATACACATCAAGCTCCCTACGACTCATAAGGGGTGTCATAGTCTAGGCAGTGAGGATAATATTTTAGAAAGTTTTATCGATCAATAATCTGGGGTGTTACATTCTCCCCCTAAGGATCATTGATGTGTGAGCAAAAGCTAACACATTTAATTTTTTTAGCTCAAAATAATTGTGAATTCGGAAGCAACTCTTGTTGTTTTGATGTGTTTGCTCATGATATTACAGTAAAAGGCTGAAGGAATAAAAACAAATGACAATGGAGAAAAAGAGTTGAAAATCTAAGCAATAGAGAAGAAATCATACCTTACGACCTCCGTGATATGTCGTCGTACTTGTGATAGCTTATCAGCACTGGCGTCAACCTTAACAGAAACTTAAAGGCTTAGAAGAAGTTCTGACGACGTTGGTGATAAGGCATCAAGTTGGTGATAAGTCGTCACGAAGGGCATCAGCTTAAACCAGAGAATTGAGTTCGAAGAAAAAATCTATGACGTTAGTGATACATCATCAGATCAGTGATGCGGCGTCAGCTACATCATCAGCCTAAGATAGATTTTGAAGGCAACTAAAGTATTCTGACGCCATCCATGATAGGGCATCAGATCTTGACGCGGCGTCATCTTGGGCGTCACCTATTCTGAGAATTTTATTAATTTTTGTTATTTTATTTCCTTAATTAGGCTTTAGTATAAATATCATCTTTTAAGGTTTCATTCACAACTTCGAAACAGCTTTTGACATCTTGTAACTTAGTAAAGGGGAGTTCACTTGTTTTTGACTCTCTTAACATAGAATTCAATTTTCTATCCTTTGATTTAGTTGTGGGAAATTCTTATTGTACTTGAAGGAGAAACAACTTTGAATTTCATCTTTTGTAAGTTCACTTGCTTTAAGTTATGAATTTAATCTTTGTTATCACTTTCTATATTATGAGAAACTAAAACCCACAACTAGGGTTGTGGGATTTATGATTATTATTTCATTAATTTAATAGTTGGATTAGGGTTTGAGTGATTGTGGGAACGTTTTGAAATTCTATTGTTTTAACTTGAATCTATTGGTTGCAAACATTAGGTTATGCCTTAGGTTTTATTTGCTTCTTACGGAGAAATAAACTTGAGGTCGTGGATTATCAACAGAGACTTAAAAGCTACCAACCTTCAGTTTAGTGATTGATGTCGTAACTGGATCCATCTACCTGAGATAACATTCGATTGGAAATAGATAAGTTATCTAAGTTTGAGAGAATTAACTAATAAATTATCTGGTGAGGTTGAGAGATAAGTCAGATAGTATAATCATTAGGGACATTATGCTGTTCCCACCTATCACGAGAATCATGAACAGTTATTATTCAATGAAGATTAATAGTCATAGTGATCACAGCCCTAGTTTCCCTATATCATTGATTCGAATTATTGAAATCTAAGTTTTGAGTTCTAAAATAAGTTGAAACATTAAAATTTGTTTGATTGATAAAAATCCCTATTTTGCCCTTTTCTTATTATGTATTTTAATTTAACTTGTAGCTATAGTTTCGAACTAGTTTAATCGCCACTCACGTTGTTCCCTGTGCCCGACTTTAAAGTTGGGTAATTATATTAACGATGACCTTCATGCACTTATTTGAGGTGTGAGTTGAGCGTTATCAAAAATGGCGCCGTTGTCGGGGAACAATTTGGCGTATTGAGTTAGTTTGGAATTTTAGCTTACTTGCTTGAATTCAAACTTGTAAATATTTTATTGTGATTTTCTTTGTTTTGTGTGTTATGTAAATTTTATTTATTTTTGCTTATTTCTTACTATGGCATCATGGAATGAATGTAAGTTTGATGGTTGGAAATCTTATCTGGATGATTCATATCCATATTGTAATGGACCCCACTTTTGGGATAGCTATAAATATGCTCCCCGGAGAGAGATGTGTGCACTATCTCCATCCTATCAGGAGTATAATTGTTCTTTATGTGGGGGTCAAGATGGACATTGGAGTGATTTCTCAAATTCCCCCTCCCCTAATTGCGCTAACCCAAGTTCTATTTCTTCTTATGAGTATGACAGGTCTTATGGTCAAGAAAAGAAAGAACACAGCACTGGAAAGAGTGACATTAAAGCTATGCTTCAACTAATGTTGGATCGCATAGATACAACGAATCATACCATATGTGACATACGTCAAGACATTAGGTTATGTAACAAGGGAAGAGAAAGGATAGAAAAGATGGATATCGAGGTCAATCATCCAAAATACTTTTCTACATTATGTTTAAATGATATATTGTCTGTGGAATTATTTAAAATAATGGAAGAGTGTGACGATGAAGAGCAAGATTCATATACTGATGATGAGCTTGATGTTGATCAACCCTTGGAGATTTCCCAACCAACCGAGCAAACTATGAGGGATGATGCCAAGATTGAGGGAATGGTGCTAGAGGTAAAAGAAGAAGCCAAGCCAATCTTTTATGAAGACTCTAGCCCAATTCAAAGTAAAAATGTTGAAAAGATGAATAAAAGTGTGTATGTAGAGGATAGTGTAAATTTTGAAGTAGGATTTGTTGGGCCACACTCGAAGCATTTTTCCACATTATGTTTAGATGATATCTTATCTATGGAATCATCTAAAATAGTGAAAGGCTGTGGAGATGAGGAACAAGAATCCTATATTCTTTATTTTACTCTTGATAAGCAACACAAAAACATACCTCACTTTAAAGCTGAGTTGTTTACCATGCATTATCCTTTACTCAGCTTCTTAATCTTTGTACCACCTCCCTATAAGCGAGGAAAGAATATGGACTTTAAGTTAGGGGTGAAATTCATATCCTCAAGGTGGAGGAAAAAGCTGAGTTGGGTCGTGCTAGGACGTTAAACTAGGCGCTTCTTGGGAGGAAACCCAAGGTATTTTGTTGTTTGTATTTGTATTGTATGATTGACATCAGATCTTTGCACCCATGGTGCCACAGGTATGTTTCTAACTCTCTTGTTTTGATTTGACGTATTGGGAACAATGCATGATATTATGTTGAGGGTGGGGCTACTTGTGGGTGTTGATGTCCTCCTGGGGTTTTTATTGCCGTACCTCTTTTCTCCGGAGTCTTGTTCCTAGTAGAGCCGGCATGTTTAGGCGTATTATGTTTTATTTTGTGATGTGTTGTGGTTAATTGGGAGAAAAATAAGTATCTAGGATAGTTGACATATTTTTGTTGATTTTTTAGACTGATAAACACCTCTTCGTTGGTCTGTTCTATAACTGTGTGATATATATTTATGTGTGACCACTGTGCATCTTGTTATGGCATTAGTACTAGTGACATGATATCCACTGCTAAACAATCGCATGAACCGGATAGGTAGTAGCTTGTGATGCACCTTTGAGCCAAGTGTGTGTGAGATACTACTTAGTTCCCTTTGTGTGTTAAATCCAGAACTTTCCCGGTTAGTCTTACCTTGGTTGAAAGATAGGGGTTAGGAAAGGATCATAGGCCGTTTTGATTTCTAAGTCACTTTTTTCCTACATGACCTTCCCTATATGCATAATATCTCTTGATCCCTATTTTGAGACTGAATTGACCATTTCTTTCTATGACACCTATCACCTTCCCATTAGATCATAATGAACCTATTTTGGCCCTGGTCCTCCTTGGACACTATGCACCTAGACTTAGGTAAACAACCTAAGTTGAGGGTGGCTATCATAGGGGTGCGTGATATAAACTGGGTATGAAGAAAGGTAGAATAAAAGGAAAAGAATAAGTGAAAAAGAATAAAAAGCTGGGTGGTGTGGAAGAAGAATAAGAAAAGAAAAAGAATGAAAAAGAAAAGCCACAGCCATCCTGAATAATGTGTGATCAAGAAAAGGAGAAAAAGAAGAAAAAGGTTAATAAGTGAACCCCAAAAGTTAAGGTAGTGACAAGGAGGCTTAGTCATTCTAAATGCAAAAGCTAAAATAAGTTGAGGGCTGGTATGATATTCAATGGCATTTTGTAAGTTCACTTGCTTTAAGTTATGAATTTAATCTTTGTTATCTCTTTCTATCTTATGAGCAACTAAAACCCACAACTGGGGATGTGGGATCTATGATTATTATTTCATTGATTTAATAGTTGGATTGAGGTTTGAGTGATTGTGGGAACGTCTTGAAATTCTGTTGTTTTAACTTAAATCTATTGGTTTCAAACATTAGGTTATGCCTTAGGTTTTATTTTCTTCTAACGGAGAAATAAACTAGAGGTCGTGGATTATCAACAAGGACTCAGAAGCTACCAACCTTTTATTTAATGATTGATGCCGTAACTGGATCAATCTACGTAAGATAACATCCGGTTGGAAATAGATAAGTTATCTAAGTTCGAGAGAATTAGATAATAAATTGTCTGGTGAGGTCGAGAGATAAGTCAGATAGTATAATCGTCAGGGATATTCTGATGTTCCCACCTATCACGAGAATCATGAACAGTTATTATGCAATGGAGATTAATAGTCATAGTGATCACAACCCTAGTTTCTCTATATCATTGATTCGAAATATTGAAATCTAAGTTTTGAGTTCTAAAATAAGTTGAAACGTTAAAATTTGTTTGATTGATAAAAATCCCTATTTTCTCCTTTTCTTATTAGGTATTTGAATTTAACTTGTAGCTATAGTTTCAAACTAGTTTAATCGCCTCTCAGATTGTTCCGTATGGATTCGACCTCGACTCCGAAGTTGGGTAAATATATTGACAACGACTGCCTTGCACTTATTTGAGGTGTAAGTTGAGCGTTATCAATCATTCATCTTCGAATGATGACACAAGGCATTTATTAGAATGATTTGACTCCAAACACAACCACACTTACCTTTCACAAAGACAGAAAACAAAGATATCAAGGAATTCACAATTTTCTTTAACAAAGTTAGAAAAAAATGACGCCAAGAAATACACGTAACTCAAGCATGATTATTCAGAGCGGGAAACAAGAATGAGTACTTGGACTTTATGTCCTCTTCAGCTTCCCAAGTGGCCTCCTCAACCTTACGGTTCCTCCATATTACCTTTACCGAAGCCACATCCTTCGTCTGCAACCGGCAAACTTGTCGATCCAAGATCGCAATCAGGACTTCCGCATAGTAAAAAGAATCTGAGACACCCACACCATCCAAAGGAACAACCAAGGAAGGATCGCCCACACATTTCCTCAACATTGACACATGGAAGACCGAATGAATTGAACCCAAACTCGAAGGAAATTCCAAATCATAAGCCACATTGCCCGCTCGTCTTAAAATATGAAAGGGACCAACATACCGGGGACTGAGTTTTCCCTTCTTTTCGAAATGTATCACTTCTTTCTTGGGAGACACCTTCATGAATAACAAATCATCCACCTCAAACTCCAAGTCCCTTTACCTTACGTTTGCATCGAACTTTTTCTGACTTTGGACAGTCTTAAGCCTATCTTGAATCACCTTAACCTTGTCTGTAACCAAGTCGCGACCATGCAACCTATTATCTTCAACCTCAAACCACCCAATAGGGGACCTACACCTCCTGCCATACAAAGCCTCAAACAGAGCCATCCCAATACTAGAATGATAGCTATTATTATATAAAAACTCAATGAGAGGCAAATGGTCAACTCAAAAACCACCAAAATCAATCACACAAGACCTTACCATATCCTCTAAAGTGTGTATCATATTCTCCGCTTGTCCATCCAAATGAGGGCTGAAAATGGTGCTAAGGTTTACCTTAGTACCTAGACCTAGCTAAAAGGAATTCCAAAAGTGAGATAAGAATTGAGTACCTCGATTAGATATGATGGAAACTGAAGCACCGTGCAACTTCATAATCTCCTCAATAAAGAGCTTAGCATATTCCTCTGCCAAATAACTAGTCCTTACTGGCAAGACGTGAGCAGACTTAGTCATCCTATCCACAATGACCCAAATGGAATCAAACTATAATGAGACCGCGGAAGACCAATAACGAAATCCATATTAATCACTTCTCATTTCCACACAGGTAATTCAATCTCTTGAGACAAACCACTAGGCCTCAAATGCTCCCCCTTCACTTGTAGACAAACCAGACACTTAGCCACATCTCTCTTCAAGTTATTCCACTAATAAATTTTTCTTAAGTCATGATACATCTTCGACAAAATAGGATAAATAGTGTACCTCGACTCATGAGCTTCAGCCAAAATCCTCTGTCGTAGCCCATCAACATCTGAAACACGTAACCTGCCTTGGTACCTCAAGATACCATCACCACCAATCTTAAAAGCCATCACCTTCTGGTGACCTGCATTATCCTTGGTCTGCATCAAGATAGGGTCCAAGACTTGTTTCTCCTTCACCTCAACACCAAGAGATGACTTTGCCACCTCTTGTACAATCACACCACCATCCTCAGAGTTTAAGAGGCAAAATTCATGATTAGCCAAATGGTGAATATCCTTCACCAGTCCTTACTTCTCCTTAGCTATATGAGACAAGCTCCCCATAGACAACCTGTTAAGAGCATCAACAACAACATTAGCTTTACCTGGGTGATAGGGAAGACTCATGAAGTAGTCTTTGAGCAACTCAAGATATCTCCTCTGCCTGAGGTTCAACTCCTTCTTGGTGAACACATACTTTAAACTCTTATGGTACGAGAAGAAGTCAACATGGACTCCACACAAATAGTGGATGCCAAATCTTTAAAGCAAAGACGATAGCCAACAACTCTAAATCATGAGTCGGATAGTTCTTCTCATGTACCTTTAACTACCTAGAAGCATATGCAACCACCTTGCCATGCTGTATCAACACACAACCCAGTCCCACCCGAAATACATCATAATAAATAACAAAACCATCGGTACCCATGGGTAGATTAAAAATCAAAGTCGAAGTTAACTTATATTTCAACTTCTCAAAGTTACCATTACAAATGTCCGACCATAAGAACTTTACCTTCTTCTAAGTCAACTTAGTCAATAGGGCAGCAATAGAAAAGAATCTTTCCACAAATCTCCTATAATAATTGACTAAACTCAAGAAGCTCTGAATATCATTTGGACTCGTGGATCTAGTCCACTTTTTAACCACTACAATTTTCTATGGATCTACCATGATACCTTTACTATAAACAAAAAGACCTAGATAGGTTACAACATTTAATCATAACTCACACTTTGAGAATTTCATGTACAACTGCTGATCTTTCAAGGTTTGCAACACAAGGCAGAAGTGATCGGCATAATCCGCCTCACTCTTAGAACACACCAAAATATCATCAATAAACACAATCACGAACAAATCAATAACTGACGGAATACTCGGTTCGTATGATCCATAAATGTCGTCGAGGCATTAGTCAAACCAAAGGAAATCACCAAATACTCAAAATGACCATACCGTGTTCGAAAGGCAATCTTAGGGATATCCCCTTCCCTAATATTCAATTGATGGTAATCCAACCTAAGATCAGTCCTGGAAAAGTACTCAGCACCCTGCAGCTGATCAAAGATATCATCGATCCTAGAAAGCGAATACTTATTCTTCACAGTTACCTTATTCAACTGGCGGTAATCTATACACATATAAAGGGCCCCATCTTTTTTACACACGAATAGAACAAGAGCACCCACAAGGAGAAACACTAGAGCAAATAAACCCTTATCTAGAAGATCTTTCACTTGCTCCTTGAGATTTTTCAACTCAACCAGAGCTATTCTATAGGAAGGGATAGAAATAGGACGAGTGTCTGAAAAAAGATCAATCCCAAAATCAATTTCCCTATTAGGAGGAACACCCAGAAGATCATCAAGGAACACTTTAGAAAACTCACAGAACACAGGGATAGACTGCAAAGAAGTACCTTCGAATCTAGAATCCTTAGCATGCACTAGATGGCAGAGGCTCCCTTGGAAATTAATTTTTGGGCTCTAAGATACAAAATGAACCTTCCCCTATGCACTAGGGAACTACCTTTCTACTCGATCATCGGCTCATAAGGGAAATAGAAACTGACCCGACAATTAAGAAACGAATAGCATGAATGCAACCAATCCATTCCTAAAATCACATCAAAGTCTAATATGTCCAACTCTATCAGATCCACCAAGGTCTCCCTACCACTAACCGATATCACACAACCCCTATAGATCCTTTTAGACACAATGGATTCACCCATCAGGATGGACATATAAAAGGGATTCGAAATACACTCAGGATCAAAACCAAGATAAATAGATACATAAAGGGTCACATAAGAGAGGGTAAACCCGTGATCAAGTAGACAATATACATCACGAGTAAAAAGTTTAAGCATACCAGTAAAAACATAGAAGGATACCTCAGAATCCTGGCCAGTGGCAAGAGCATACAGATGGTTTTGACCAGTGTTGAAGCCATAAGCAGAAGTAGCACCCTTTGGTGTATGAGCTAATAAAGTAGCAACAAGGATCTTGTTTACCCCAGAAGCAATCCTAGAAGGACAATCCCTCTACATATTTCTAATCTAACCATATTTAAAGCATTTGTTCCTCCCGTCTTCACAAATACCATGATGCACCTGACCACAAAATCTACAAGAGAAATATGATGGAGTTGACGGAGCCCTACTAGC
Organism: Capsicum annuum; assembly: GCF_002878395.1. NCBI lineage: Eukaryota > Viridiplantae > Streptophyta > Magnoliopsida > Solanales > Solanaceae > Capsicum > Capsicum annuum. The sequence continues at coordinate 112,262,386 of NC_061117.1, forward strand.
CTAAGGTTGGGCACCCCTTGCCTAGAGACTAACACTATTCTGAAAATGACAATCACCTGATGACTTCAGATAAGGAGCACTAGTCGTAGAGTAGGAACCAGAATTACCCATTTCTTCTTAGACCATTTTCCACCATCTCTAACACTCTGCTGCTGACCTTCACCCTAATCTGAATATCCAAATTCTTATTCTGCCTTTCACTCATCTCTGCTTGCTTCTTCTTTTCCTCTCCCACTTGTTGTATATACAATATCAGTCAAGAGATATCTATATCATTGTTTAATAAGGTAGCCTTCCTTTCTAATATCAAATCATGGGACAACCTAGAAGAAAACTTCATTATTCTATCCCTCGTGCTAGACACTAATTCCAGAGCATAACATGACAGTTGGTGAAACTTCAAGGGATATTTCTTTACTGTTATCTTGCCTGGCTTCAGATTCATGAATTCCTCAGTCTTTGCTTCCCTCAACTCCTGAGGAAAAAAGCGATCAAGAAAAGCACTAGAGAAGTTGAACAACAAAGAAAACTCAACATAATCACCCCTAGACTGGTCTAATTCCTTATACCAATGATACTTAAATAACCTAAACTAGGGATTAGTCGTGTCTGGTTCCTCAAGCCCAACCACGACTGGAGACCACCCTCGATACCTAAACATAACCGCCCTATACCTTTTATTTGATAAAATTTTAAATATATATAACATAACCAAGTGGTACAATTGTAAATCAAATACTGTCAAACGGTGTTAGCCCAATACCAATACTAATGCCAAGGCTGACACCAACACCAACACTATCCATACCAACCTAAATTAGTCCCACGAATTCTTTATCCTAGATTAAAACATACCCGATGGGGACATGCCCCCAACCATAGCCAAAACCAAAGTCTATGAAAAGACAAAAGTATGTAGAAAGATCCATAACATGAAATGAATTCTTTCGGAGTATGGAAGCTCACCACTTCAATCCAACACAAGCTTTCCCCGAATCCTATCACTAAGCATGAGGAGTAGTATGGTTGGTTCCCGCATCATGAAGGGATACATCGCCCAAAGATGGGTTAGCGGGTGAATGCTAGTATGTACTCTGGAATAAGGATAAAATAATGCCAATATTTAAAACTAAGTAAATAACCATATGCAATCACATCCATGCATATATATAATCTATGCCAGGAAAAGGAACCAGGTTTAACATGCATTTAAAACCTAAACCTTGCTATGTAGTTTGACCGTCCTAAAATCGTACATGGGCTATATGAACCAGTTGTTACCCCCTGAATGGGCCCCAGTGTGTGTAGCTACACGAACTAAAGATATCATAGGGGTAGGGGATTCTTATGTACCCTTCACCCATCATGATACATATGTACAAGTATAAACTTAGGGGATTCCCGTGTACCCCACAAGTATAAGGTCACTATGACCAACCCTTATGTGGGCAAACATGAGTTTCCAATGTTCGTTCTTTAGACTCACACCTTCACGGTAAGCTATCACAACCAACCATTATTTCCCAATTCAAACCATTAGTGCATATCCAAACCACTAATCGAATATTATTGACCAAGAATATAAGAAGTGGTATCATCATACCGATTATAGCTGGCAAGTAATGTCCTTAGCAAATCACTTAGGGGATTCCTATGTACCTCGTAGGTTCCATTATTAAATTAACTTGAGGGATTCCCATGTAGCCCATAAGGTTTAAAATCAAAGGCATGGCCACCAAGGCCTTACCATTTAGCCATTAAAACCATCTGGCCAATTTAGGTTCCATTACCATATTATACCATGCAAAGTTTTCAATAAAAGTCCAACTATGTAATAAAAGCATTCTCATAGGCATTTTAATAAACATGATGAGGGCATATAGCTTCCAAATCTAAAACCAAGTGCCATTTGACCATTCTCATGCAACCACATATGCAAACCACCATTATAATATGAAAAGCATAAGTAAAAACATGGGACAACATAAATCAACCATTAATATCCAAAACCCCCAATATATAATTCAAAACCCAAAAACCATATCACCATTATGCCACGCAAACCATTCATAAGACATGGCTTTAGTTGAACTAACAATAAGGGAGGAGTAGCATGCCTTGGAAAACAAAGAAGACGAAGAGAAACCACCCCTTAGAGACTTGATTGACCACTATGGAGGAAACCCTAGCCTTTGCTTAACCCAAGAGCTTGAGAGAGATTTGAGAGTGTTTCTAGTGTTTTTGATTTAGAATAATAGGGTAATTGATGTCCCTAAAGTGTTTTAAGTCATAGAGTTAGAAGGGATTAAGAGGGAAAATATCCAGAATACCCCAACTTAACTATATAAATTACCATAGAAGGGTACGACTACAATACCCAAATTGTACCCTAACATACAAGTGGTACCTACCACTTATACTCGAGGCAGCAACTTGGTCTCCAACACTTACCAACATACGACCACAAAGGCTAACTCTTACCCAAGCATACAACAAGTACCCTAGAACCGTACCTTAGGCAGAATAAAATCATCCAGGCTAGACATATGACATCATACGGTTGGCACTATACTTTTAGTACCCTAACATATGAATAGTATGATATCCATTCATACCTTAGACAGAAACCAACCAAACCTCACTGATCAACATACGAGTTGAGGGCCCTAAACCATACCCTATCAAACAAAAAGTTCCCCCAATCGTATGATGTCCAGAAGCTTAAACTCAAGAAATTTTCTAAGGATCAAAACTCAGGGTATTTCAGTTCTCCCCCACTTGGATAATTCTTCCTTAAATGATGGAACAAAGCAGTACAAGCATTATTTACACCCCACCATTCCAACTCTAACCCTTAACCAAGGTAGAAAACAAAGATGCAAGGAAATTAATCTTTTCTCTTTAAGTTAGAAAATAAAAGTATGATGAAGAACATATACCTTTCGCACAAATTTCTGCAAAGGAAAATAGGAATGAATACTTGGACTTCATATCCTCTTTCGCTTCCCAAGTAGCCTCTTCAACCTTGTGGTTCATCCATAGAACCTTGATCGAAGCTACATCTTTGGTCTACAACCGACGAACCTGCCGACCCAAAATCTCAAATGGGACCTCCTCATAAGACAAGACATATGAAATACCAATATCTTTGATAGGCATGATTTGAGCCGGATCACCCATACACTTCCTCAACATAGAAACATGGAATACCGGATGAATGGAACTCCAACTAATATTCTACCTTACCAACCCTTCTCAATACCAAGTAAGGACGAATATATTAAGGACCGAGCTTCTTCTTCTTACCAAAATGCATCACTCTCTTCAAAGGAGACACTTTTAAGAACACCCTATCCCCAACCTCAAACTCTAAATCTCTTTAGCTCACGTCCGCATAGGACTATTGGAAACTTTGGGCAGCGTAAGCCTATCTCAAATCACCTACACCTTTTCCATGGCTTGGTAAACCAAATTTAGGCCAAACATCCCCGCCTCACCGACCTTAAACCACCAAGTAGGAGATCTACACCTATTTCTATAAAATGCCTTAAACAGCGCCATCCCAATGCTAGAATGGCAATTATTATTGTAAGCAAACTCTACCACAGGTAGATTCTCAACCCAACTACCACCATAGTCAATCAGACACGCACGAAGCATATTCTCCAACATCTGAATAGTTCTCTCTACTTGCCCATCCATTTGTGGGTGTAAAGCAGTACTCAGACTTAGTTCCTATCTCTTTCTAAAATAACCACCAAAAGTGAGATGAAAACTGTGTACCATGATAAAAAATGATAGAAATAGGTACCCCATTCAACTTCACAATCTCTTGGAGGTACAACCTCACATAATCCTTAGTCAAAAAGTTAGGCCTCACTGGAAAAAAGTGAGCAGACTTTTCATCCTATCCACGATAACCCAAACTGAATCAAATTGGTTTTAAGACCGACGAAGACCTGTAACAAAATCCATGTTGATCATTTCCTATTTTTATTTTGGCAATTCATTTTTCATGGTACAATCCTCTGGGCCTTATGTGTTCTATTTTTACATATTGACACACCATACACTTGGCAATAAAATTAGCCACATCCTTCTTCATACCATTTCACCAATATATCTCCTTGAGGTCATGATACATTTTCATCAAACTAGGATGTACAATATAACGCAAATCATGCGCCTAAGCTAATATTCCTTCTTATAAACCATCAATGTTGGGAACGTAAAACCTTCTTTGGGACCACAAAGTACCATCACCATAAATCTTGAAAGCCATAACCTTCTTTCCACTAACATCACCCTTGATCCTCAAAAAGATAGGATCTAACATTTATTTTTCCATGATTTCAGCACCAAGATATGACTGTGCTACCTTCTAAATGAAGACAACACCATCCTCAGAGTCCAAGAGGCAAACTCTAAGGTTAGAAAAAATGGTGATTTTCCTTCACCAACTCTCATTTCTCCTTATCCACATAAATAAGAATCTTAATGGATAACCTACTAAGAGCATCAGCAGCCATTTATCTTTACATGGGTAGTACAGAAGATTTATGTCATAGTCCTTGAGATGCTCAAGACACTTTCTCTATCTGAGGTTAAGTTCTTTCTGAGTGAAAACATACTGTAGGCTCTTATGATCCGAGAAGATATCCACATGCACCCCATACAAATAGTGCCACCAAATTCTCAATGCAGACACCACAACTAACATATCCAAATTATGAGTAGGATAGTTCCTCTCATACACCTTCAACTACCTAGAAGCATAGGCTATTACCATACTATTCTGCATCAAAACACAACTAAGTCCAAAACAAAACACATAACAGTAAACCACAAACCCATTCGGGCCTTCAGGAAAAATTAAAACTAAAGCCGAAGTTAGCTTATCCTTTAGCTTCTCAAAACTAACCTCACAACTATTAGACAAGGAGAACTTTACCTTTTTCAGAGTCAACTGAGTAAACGAGGCAGCTATTGTCAAAGTACTTTCCACAAACCTCTGTTAGTAGCCAACTAAACCTAAGAAACTCCAAATATTGATTGGAGTGGGTCTAAGCCACTTCCTAACCACTGTAACCTTTTGTGGATCCACCATGTTTCCCTCACTAGAAATAAAAAAACCCAGAAAAGTAGCAACATTCAACAATAATTCACTTTTTGAGAATTTGGCATACAACTGCTACTCCTTCAAGGTCTTCAATACAATACTTAGGTGACCAACATGATCTACCTCATTCTTAGAGTAGAACAAAATATCATCTATGAACACAATGACAAATAGATCCAAAAATTATAACGCCCTGTATCTGGTACTCGGAATGCTACACGATGCTTATGACATCGAAGGACCACAATCTAATGCATGACTGATATTTGCAACTGAGCACTGAATAATATACAAAAATTATGTGGAATACATAAAAGCTGTAAGGCTATAAGGTTCAAAATTGAATAAATATCTGATAAAATAATATCTGAAAATGATATAAAAATACCAAAACAAATTTGAAGTAACTGTCTGGCATGCTATAGTCTGAAAACCTGTAAACTAAATTAAATAAGGAGTTAAAAGAACATATCTCTAACTAACTTCATCTACTAATACTGAACTGAGATAATAAATAATAATAACAAAATCATATCATCCTCGAATGATAAGGACTCACTGCAAATCTACTAATGCTGGAATCTGAAATGCTACTGATGCTCTAGAGCGCGTGCTTCTGAACCTATGGCATACAGTAAAACACCATAGCGTAAATACTTTAGTACGTTGGAATATACTGGTATATAAGTGAGATAGGTTGAATGCAAGGGGTTCATATTCATGAATAATACTAACTGACTGACTAACATGAACGTAAGAATACATGCATGAATATGTAACTATGACTGACATCATTATAGGACTAAATACTGAGTTCTGACTACTGAGTCTACTGATAATAGAGATTTACTGATATCTGAGTTTACTATTATTAGAATATAGATTAACTGTATTACTGGTAAGCTGACAACTAAGTTTACTGATATAAATAATCTGAATATTGTTTCTGATAGTTTTGATTATGAAAAACTAATTTAATTGACTGTATCTAATAGTCTTGAGTCTGAATATTAATAACATGAGTTTCGTATAACTAGTACACTGATATTGAGCAACTGTATCTAATAGTCTAAGTTCTGATAGAACTAGATGAGTTCTATACTGTACTGAGTGACTGTATTAACAGTCCTAAAATATTTAGAACTATTTGAGTTCTATTACTGAGACTGAGACTGAGACTAAAACTAAGACTGTGGAAGGTAATTATCTAACCAACATGCCCCAAAATTAAATGATGGGGTCTAACCTGTTACCCCAGCTGGAAGGGTGTCAGTACCGCACCACAGGTAAAGACAAGCTATGAGTAAACCCTTTATGACAAGGAGCTCTACCGTTAACCCCTCCCATAAGGAAAAACTCAAATAATATGTACTAGTAGCTCTACTCATAGAGGTACATCTCAACCTACGTTGGCTACGTAGTTCTGGAATGCAAGGATTGCTTTTAAGGATCACACCCTTTACTGAATAACAGGTGAGTCCCCATCCTTGGGTTCACTCGATGTTGAATCCTACTCCTAACTAAATAGACACTTAATTGATTATAGTAAACTAAAATATTATTGAAGGTATTATTTAGTGGAGCTAAACTGAGTTCGCTGAGTTCCGTTGACTGATAGAATGTTACTAAGATCTGAGGACTGACTGAGGGTATTGAAGTTACTGAGATTTACTAGGAATACTGAAGTTACCGAGATTACTGAGTACTGAGATTTCTGAGAGAGACTGGACAGATATTAATTTACTGAGTTTTCCTGAGTCCTGAGATTGACTAAATTTTACTGATCATGGCTTGATAGATATTATTGAGAAAACATGACATGGCTCTAGGAACATATCTAAATTGTCTAGTAAAAGTACCTCCAGGACTCGATAGAATAAAACTAACATGGCTTGACACTTTTGATCACATGACCAATATTAACAATTCATAATTTTATAGTTGGGGATTTCATGAAGCACATGATCATCATAATGTTGTACATGGATAGTAATGCATATAAGCATGGCATAATTTTGTGTTTCTAATCTTATGAACATCTCATCAAGCAATCATAATGCATAGGTTTGCATCGTAATCCTCTTAATCAAGTAGGTATAGCATAACTTAAGAATCACGACATGATCTTGACATATGGAAACTAAGTACTTGATCATTATTCATTTATTGGGGCACATTATCAAACACCTTGCATGCACACTTAGGGCATAGGTATGAACATAAATTTAATATAACATAATTCCATAATTTAACTCAATTGCATGAATTTCAACCCTATATTAACATAGTTTCATGAAAACATGATAAGGATGCAATCTTGGCAGTCATACAACAATAGCAACATGAACATAATCAATTCAAAACAAGAACATCATGACATATAGTTTAAAATGGGGTTCTTGAGCTTCATAACCGAAAAGAGTCCATGAATCAATATTGTGCATATCTTAGTTGTTGATTGTACAAATATTGATGGAGAGATTCTTGAATTTGGGTCTTGGATTTGAATCCCCAATTAAAAACCCTAGCTTATTCTTGAGAGAAACTTGAGAGAAACAATATATTGTGGGTGAAATATTGCTGAATCATGTGTTATTGGGTATATATAGGGGTGAAAAATTCACCCTTTTAACCCATGGATGCATATTTTAATTTTGTGAAAATTTCCCGATTTGAACCCCTGGCGCGATACAGCGCTATCGCGCTGTGTCTCCGAAAAGTGACAAATAGGAAATTGCACGGTGGTACGATGCAGAGTTATCGCGTTGCCACTTTATTTGCCACCTGGAAGTTTGGCGCGTTGCACCACTATTGCGGAGCAATACTAGAAATACACAATTGCCATTTAAGCTGTCTTCGCGATGCGCTGATGGCTCAGGTGATACATTGTCTCACTAAAAAAGCTTTAACTCTTCGTCCGGGTGTCGGATTTGGGCGAATTTGATATCGATGGGAAGCTTATTGAATTTTTCACAAGATAAAAAGTGAAAATATTGAAAATACCATAAGTATAAAAGTGGATTCATCTTTGAAATAAGTATTTAACATTTCTAGGATGATTTAATGCTAGGTAGAAGTATGGGGTATTATAATATCTCTCTCTTGAGAATATTCATCCTTGAATGAGTGATTGAGATGGGAGAAATGATAGGCTAAATAAAATACTAAATATGAACAATTGAAACATGACTACTTGACTGACATTACTGCAATTCTAACTGAGCATGCATATCTAATGTATTATTTTATGACTGAGTTAATACATGACTGCATGACTGAGAGTATTAATAAGCTGATCACACATATCTGATGCGTGAATACATAACTGAACTAACTCATGAATATGTGACTGAACATACAAGGGTAAAGATACCAAGTTTGAAATAAAAACCAAGCATCAAACTGAATACCACATTTGTAACTAAAATCTAAACATAAAACTGGATAAGCTTAAGAAAAGCTATTGCCTTGGACTGTGTCTGAGTAAGATATTGCCTTGGACTAAGTCTGAGAACATAACTGGGCCTGGAATGTGATACATGAGCTGAATACTATGATCTGAACTGAGTACCTTGAGTACATGGCATACGACCATGATTGGAGCTAGAGGGTAAACTTATAGGTACTCACTACTCCAAACCAGATTCATTACTAGAAGAGAGCGGCATGTTTATGTTATGAAAGTTTGGGGGAATATAGCGTATCTCCCCCTTGGGACACTAGGTCCCTTGGGAAATACTGGATGGGCTGAGCTACTGAGGAAAACTAAGATGATGCATAAGGTACCTAGGAATTTATTCATAACTAATTATCTGAGATCTGAAACTAAGGCATGATACATGAACTGAATTGAGCTTGCATCTATCTGATTAGTTTATCTTAGAATGGTTAAATTCTTTTATGAGATTTTGGCTAGAGCACATACCTGGGGACATGGAAACCAAACTGTATGAATTTGTCTATATAAGACAGCTGAGTAAAAAACTCATAACTTTATTGAGATTTGATAAGATGATTTGAGACTTATGAATATCATCTAAGATGAAGTAACTAAGCCTCATGTACTGCAACTAAGACTACTGAAAAGATTCACATGGCTGTTGAGCATGAATGTATAACCGTACTGACTTATCCAATTAACTGAAGGACCGATAGCTGAATACAGAGTCTACTAGGCTGGTCTGTATTTAGTCTGAATAGTTGAACTAAAATAGTAGAGTATCATTCATGGAAGGTAATGACTGACTGAATAACATGAGGCAACTGAGCATGGATAAGTGAAAACAATATTACCTCAAGAATGCTAGGCTAGGCATCTAATGTGATTGGGAATATTTGTAAATTAAGGTACTGCTCACTGAGTAATCGATAACTATAAAATTGTCAAGCTATCCTGAAACTGGTCTGAATTTCTGATCTAATTACCTGACTAGAACTAGGACTGAGATTGTAGCTAAGATGGTAATTGAGTCTAAACATTGATTGATGGTAATTGAGGTTTAGACTAGTGCTGAAGTATTTGATTCTGGGACTGATACTGATTACTGAAACTAAACACTGAAACTATAACTGAGTTTTGATAACTACTTATGGACAATTGACATACGATTGGGATATATCAAATTAGACACTTAACTGAGGCTTGAGGAATAGTATACCAAAATCGTGATTTTATTAAGGGCTTTAAACTGAGGGTGTAAATGACACTACTGAGTTTGGCTGCTCACTAGAAGTGGAACGTGAGTCATATAGACTAAGCATATAGTAAAGATTAACATGAGTACATGAGTCATAAGCTGCAAGACCTGAGTCTAGATTTTCTTTATTTCATGGGGAATGATTTGTGACACTAAGTGAACTGGAATTCCTTATACTAGAAAATTGGACCACACACTATTCTATGAGAAGCATGCAGATATAAGATGTATTCACGGAACTGAAATGGGTAGCATGCATAAATATCATGATGACTATAGTATGAAACTTTGCACTAAGACAGGAATGGGTCGGGATTTGTCTTCCTTTACTGATTATCTACACATACTGGAACTACAACTAGAATATGAAGGCTTGACTTTCTGACCACAAAGTTAAACTGCTATGTAGATTTCAAAAGAAAAGAAACTCATGAATCTGAAGAAGCGTGAACATGTAAATGAGAGATCTGTAACATACCAGTAGCTACATTAGGAGAACTTTCCTGATTCGGTCGGGACTGAAGTGCATAAAGTCTATTTGGGTGTTGCCCACTAATAGCTTTGGATTGGTGCCCTGTTATTTTGGGTGACCAGACGTAGCTGAAGAACGACCATGCTGTCTTCAAGGATCGGGTTTAGGATAGTCTCAGACCTTGTGACCTAACTCACCACATCTGAAGCACACATTACAGTCGGCTCTACACACCCTCTTATGATACTTACCACACTCTTTGCAAAAATGGATGAGTAAAAACCCTGCTCTCACTACCTTGGGCCTTGGAGCCTAATGTACCATCCCTACGTTCATTTTTAAACTTTGGTACCAGCGCATTAGCTGATGAGTGAACTGGGGCTAAAAATTTTTGACACAACAGGAAATGATTACCACCTTGCCACCCTGGTTGAGCAAAACTATAACTACCTGTTCTAGCGCTCTGATTTTCTCTCTCCTTTTTCTTAAGTTTTTGCTCTTCAATCTATTGAGCATGGACCATAAGCCTAGATATGTCCATCTTCTTAATCAACATCGCAGTTCTGCACTCCTTAACCACTCTACATGAAACCCCAGACACAAGCTTAGTTATTCTAGATCTACTGTCTGCTACTACATGGGGAGCGTACCTGGATAACTAAGTGAACTTAAGGGAGTATTCTTTCACACTCATGCTAATTTGTCTGAGATTAATGAACTCTAACACTTTATCCTCTTTCTGATGTACAGGAAAGAACCTATCTAAGAAAGTCGTAGCAAACTCTTTCCAATCTTTGGGATCTGCATCTGTACCCCTATCTACTTTCCACTGTTTGAACCACGTATAGGCTACATCTTGTAGATGATAGGTGGTTAACTCGATACTCTTATTGAAAGTCAGTCCCATGATTTCTGTGACTTTTATAACCTGATCGAGGAACTTATGTGGATCTTCTCCTGACATAGAACCGGAGAATAGGAAATGATTAATTCGGGTGAAGCCTCAAACCTTGGCTGCAACAGAATTTGCCACTAGGTTGGCTGGAGAAGCAGCTAGCCGTTCATTCTGAGTTGCAACTGAACTGGCTAGAGTAGCAAATGCAGTCCTGAATTTTGCAGGATAGACATGCTTATCCAGAGAATCTAGCAGGATGGGCTGAAGTGCTGATTGATTTTTAGTTCCCCTTTCGTTAGTCCTTTTGGGAGGCATGTTTTGTAAATGAAAGAAAGAAGCAAATTAAACTTAGAGTTTAACTTTGAGCCTATGCTCACTGGCACGACATAAATACTGAAAGAAGGGAAACTATTCCTAAAACATCTCCTAGCCTCCTGTACATATGTATGGTGCACAACACACCCATTGACATGACTCTGCTCGATGTGGCTTTTCAAACTTTCTAGGACACTGTTGAACCTTAGGCTCTAATACCAAGTTTGTAACTCCCCGATTCTGGTACGCAAAATGCTACACGGTGCCTATGACCCCAAAGGACCACAAGCTAACCCATGACTAATATCTGTAACTAAGCACTGAATAATATACTGAAATTATACAGAATATGTAAAAGCTGTAAGGCCATAAGGTTTAAAACTAAATAAACATATGATAAAACAATGTCTGAAAATGATATAACAAATACCAAAATAAATCTAAAGTAACTTCCTAGCATGTTATAGTCTGAAAGCCTCTAAACTGAACTAAATAAGGAGTTGAAGGAACATGTCTCCAACTAACTCCATCTACTGATACTGAACTGAGATAACAAGTAATAACAAGAAATCATATCATCTTCAAAATAATGAGGACTCACTACAAATCTACTGCTGCTGGAATCTAAAATGCCACTGATGCTCTGGAGAACGTACTTCTGAACCTATGACATAAAGTAAAACACCATAGCACAAATGTGTCAGCACGTTAGAATGTACTGGTATGCAAGTGATATAGGCTTTATGCAAGGGGTTCATATGCATGAACAATACTAACTGACTGACTAACATGAACGTAAGAATACATGTATGAATACATAACTGTGACTAACATCGTAATAGGACTGAATACTGAGTTTTGACTACTTAGTCTACTGATAATAGGGATTTATTGATATCTGAGTTTACTATTATTGGAATACAGATTAACTTTATTATAGGTAAGATGATAACTATGTTTACTGATATAGATAATCTGATTATTTGTTTCTGATAGTTCTGATTATGAAGAACTGATCTGATTGATTGTATTTGACAGTCCTAAATCTGAATACTAATAACATAATTTTCATATAAATAGTATACTGATACTGCGCTACTGTACCTAGCAATCTAAGTTCTGATACAACTAGCTGAGTTCCATACTGTATTAAGCGACTATATCTGACAGTCCTAAAATCTATAGAACTATCTGAGTTCTATTACTGAGATTGAGACTAAAACTGAGATTTTGTAAGGTAATCATCTAACCGATATGCGCCAGAAGTAACTGGTGGGGTCCAACCTATAACCCCAGCTGGAAGGGTGTCAGTATCGTGCCACAAGTAAAGAAAATCTGTGAGTAAACCCTCTCTGACAGGTATCTCTTTCGTCAACCCCTCCTGTAAGGAAAAACTCAAATGAGATGTATTAGTAGCCCTACGCATAGGGGTACATCTCAACCAACACTGTCTACATAGTTCTGGAATGCAAGGATTGCTTCTAAGGATCACACCCTTATTTGAATAATAGGTGAGTCCCCATCCTTGGGTTCGCTTGGTACTGAATCATACTCCCAACTGAATAGACACTAAATTGATTATACTAAACTGAACTATTACTGATGGTATTGTTTAGCAAAGCTAAACTAAGTTAGCTGAGTTCTGTTGACTGACAGAATGCTACTGAGATCTGAGAACTGACTGAGGGTATTGAATTTACTGAGATTTACTGGGAATACTAAAGTTATCAAGATTACTGAGTACTGAGATTTCTGAGAGAGACTGGACTGATACTGAATTTACTAAGTTTTCCTGAGTCATGAGACTGACTAAATTTTACTGATCATGGCTTGACTGAGATTATCGTGAAAACATGACATGGCTCTAGGCACACAGCTAAATTATCGATTACAAGTACCCCCAGGACTCGATAGAATAAAACTGACAAGGCTTGACACTTTTGATCACATGACCAATATCAACAATTCATAATTTCATTATTGGGGATTTTATGAAGCACATGATCATCATAATGTTGTACATGGATAGTAATGCATATAAACATGGCATAATTTTGTGCTTCTAATCTTATGAACATCTCATCTAGCAATCACAATGAATAGGTTTGCATGGGAATCATCTTAATCAAGTAGGTTTAGTACAACTTAAGATGCATGACATGATCTTGACACATGAAAACTAAGTACTTGATCATCATTCATTTATTGGGGAATATTATCAAACACCTTGCATGCGCACTTAGGTCATAGGTATGATCATCAATTTAATACAACATGGTTCGACAATTTAACTCAATTGCATGAATTTCAATCCTATACTAAAAAGTTTCATAAAAACATGATAAGGATGCAATCTTAGCAGTCATACAACAATAACAACATGAACACAATCAATTCAAAACAAGAACATCATGATATATAGTTGAAAATAGGGTTCTTGAGTTTCATGATCGAAAGGAGTCCATGAATCAACAATATACATGCCTTAGTTCTTGATTCTATGAAGATTGATGGAGAGATTCTTGAATTTAGATCTTGGATTTGAATCCCCAATTGAAAACCCTAGCTTGTTCTTGAGAGAAACTTCAGAGAAACAATATATTTTAGGTGAAATATAACTGAATCATGTGTTATTAGGTATATATAGGGGTGATGAATTGACCCTTTTAACCCTTGGACGCACATTTTAATTCTGTGAAAAATTTTCAATTTTGACCCCTGGCGTGACGTGGCGCTATCGCGCCATGTCTATTGAAAGTGACAAATGGGAAATTGCACAGTGGTGTGACGTGGAGCTATCATGTTGCCACTTTGTTTGTGAACTGAAAGTTTGGAAAGATGCACCACTATTGCGGAGAAACACTGGAAAAAGACAATTTCCATTTAAGCTATCTCCGGGACTCGTTGATGGCTCAGGTGATACATTGTCTCACTAAAAAGGCTCTAACTCTTAATCTGAGTGTCGGATTTGGGTAAATTTGATATCGATGGGAAGATTATTGAATTTTCCACATGATAAAAAGTAAAAATATTGAAAATAACACATGTATAAAAGATGATTCATCTTTGAAATACGTCTTTAACATTTCTAGGATGATTTTAAGCTAGGTAGAAGTACGGGGTATTACAAAATCTCCCCCTTATGAATATTCGTTCTTGAATGAGATTGATTGAGATGGGATAAACGATAGGATAAAGCACATACTGAACATGAATAATTGAAACATGACTACTTGACTGACATTACTGTGATTCATGTTGAGCATACATATTTGATACATGATTTTATCACTGAGTTAATGCATGATTTAGAGTATTGATAAGCTGATCACGCATATCTAATGCGTGAATACATAACTGAACTGACTTATGAACATGTGACTAATCATGCAAGGGTAAAGATACCAATTTGGAAATGGAAACTTAGTATGGAACTACATACCACTTTTGTAACTAAAATCTAAACATAAAACTAGATAAGCCTAAGAAAAGCTATTGCCTTGGGTTAAGTCTGAGTTTAACTACTTAATATGCGTGAGTAGAAACATGAGAACGTAACTGGGTCTGGAACATGATACATGAGCTGAATATTATGATCTGAACTGAGTACCTTGAGTATATGGCGTACGACCACGATTTGAGCTAGAGGGTCAAATTATGGGTATTCACTACTCCAAACTAGATTTGTTACAAGAAGAGAGTGGTATGTATATGTTATGAAAGTTTGGGGAATATAGCGTATCTCCCCCTTGGGACACTAGGTCCCTTAAGAAATACTTGCTGGACTGAGTTGTTGAGAAAAAATGAGGTGATGCATAAGACACCTAGGAATTAAGTCATAACTAATTATCTGAGATCTGAAACTAAGGCATGATACATGAATTGAGCTAAGCTTGCATCTATCTGATTGGTTCATCTTAGAATGGTTAAATTCTTTCATGAGATTTCGGCTAGAGCGCATAGCTGGGGACATGGAAACCAAACTATATGAATTTGTCTGTATAAGACAGTTGAGTAAGAAAATCATAACCTGATTGAGATTCGGTAAGATGAGTTGAGACCTATGAACATCATATAAGATGAAGTAACTAAGCCTCATGCACTGCAACTAAGACTACTAAAAAGATTCATGTGGGTGTTGAGCATGATGTATAAGCGTACTGACATATCCAATTAACTAAAAGACTGATAGTTGAATACTAAGTCTGCAAGGCTAGTCTGTACATAGTCTGAACAGTTGAACTGAAATGGTAGAGTATCATTCATGGAAGGTAATGACTGACTGGATAACATAAGGTAATTGAGCATAAATGAGTGAAAACTATATTACCTCAAGAATGCTAGCATAGGCATCTAATGTGATTGGGAACATTCTGTAAACTGAGATATTGAGGTACTACTGACTGAGTAATCAATAACTATAACATTGTTAAGCTATCCTGAAATTGGACTGAATTTCTAATCTGATTACCAAACTAGATCTGGGACTAAGATAGTATCTAAGATGGTAGTTGAGACTAAACGTTGATTTATGGTAACTGAGGTTTAGACTGGTGCTGAAGTATTTGATTCTAGGACTGAATTTTGATTACTAAAACTGACCACTGAAACTGTAACTAAGTTCTGATAGCTGCTTACGGACAATTGACATACGCCAGGGATATATCAAATTTGATACTTAACTGAGGCCTAAAGAATAGAATACCAAAATCATGAATTTATCAAGGGCTTTAAGCTGAGGGTGTACATGACACTGCTGAGTTTGGCTGCTCACTAGAAGTGGAATGTGAGTCATATGGGCTAAGAATATTGTAAAGCTTGACATGAGTACATGAGTCATGAGCTACATGACCTGATTCTAGAATTTCTGTGTTTCATAGGGTATGATTCATGACACTAAGTGAACTGGAATTCCTTATACTAGGAACTTAGAGCACATACTATTCTATCAGAAGTATGCGGATACAAGCTGTATTCGTAGAACTAAAATGGGTACCATGCATAAATATCATGATGACTATAGTATGAAACTTTGCACTAAGATAGGAATGGGTCGGGAGTCATCTTCCCTTACTGATTATCTACACATACTAGAACTATAACTAGAATCTGAAGGCTTGATTTCTGACCCCAAAGTTTAACTGTTATGAAAGGTTTCAAAATAAAAGAAACTCATGAATCTGAAGAAGTGTGAATATGTAAATAAGAGATTTGTAACATACCAGTGGCTCCATCAGGAGAACTTTCCTGATTTGGTCGAGATAGAAGTGCATAAAGTCTGTTTGGCCGTTGCCCACTAATAGCGCTGGAATTGGTGCCCTGCCATTTCGGGCGACCAGACTTAGTTGAAGAACAACTATACTGACTTCGAGGACCGAGTTTAGGATAGTCTTGGACCTTGTGACCTAACTCGCCATATCCTAAGCACATATTACTGTCGGCTCTACACACCCTCTTATGACACTTACCACACTCTTTGCAAAATAGAAGAGTAAAAACCCTGCTCTCACTACCCTGGGCCTTGGAGCCTAATTCCCCATCCCTACGGTCATTTCTAAACTTTGCTACTAGCACACTAGCTAAAGAGTGAATAGGGGCTGAACATTTCTTACACAACTAAAAACGATTACCACCCTGCCACTCTGGCTGAAAAAAACTATAACTACCTATTCTGGCCCTCTTATTTTCTCTCTCTTTCTTCTTAAGTTTTTGCTCTTCAATCTGTTGAGCATGGACTATAAGCCTAGATATGTCCATCTCCTTAATCAATATCGCAGTTCTGCACTTCTTGACCACTCTACCTAAAACCCCAGAATCAAACTTACTCATTCTGGATCTACTGTCTGCTACTACATGGGGAGCGTACATGGATAATTGAGTGAACTTAAGGGAGTATTCTTTCACGCTCATGCTACCTTGTCTGGGATTGATGAACTCTTAACACTTTAGCCTTCTTCTGATCTATGGGAAAGAACCTACTAAGAAAGTCGTAGCAAACTCTTTCCAATCTATAGGATCTGCATCTGTACCCCTATCTACCTTCCACTGTTTGAACCACGTATGGGCTACATCTTGTAAACGATAGGCGGCTAACTCGGCACTCTTACTAGAAGTCACTCCCATGACGTATGTGACTTTTTAAACCTGATCGAGGAACTTATGTGGATCCTCTCCTGACTTAGAACCGGAGAATAGGGAAGGATTAATTCGGGTGAAGTCCCGAATCCTAGCTGCAACAGAATTTTCCACTAGGTTGGCTGGAACAGTAGCTGGCCATTCATTTTGAGTTGCGACTGAACTGGATAAAGTAGTAAATGCAGTCCTGAATTCTGCATGATAGACATGCTCATCCAGAGAATCTGGCTGGATGGGCTGAAGTGCTGATTGATTTTCGATTCTCCTTTCGTTAGTCCTTTTGGGAGGCATGTTCTATAAACAAAAGAAAGAAGCAGATTAAAATTAGAGTTTAACTTTGAGCCTATGCTCACAGGCATGACATGAATACTGAAAGAAGGGAAACTATTTCTAAAACATCTCATTGCCTCCTGTACATATGTATGGTGCACAACACACCCATTGACAAGACTCTGCTAGACGTGGCTTTTCAAACTTCCTAGGACACTGTTGAACTTTAAGCTCTGATACCAAGTTTGTAACTCTCCGAATTTGGTACCCAAAATGCTACACGGTGCCTATGACCCCGAAGGACCACAAGTTAACCCATGACTGATATCTGTAACTAAGCACTGAATAATATAATAAAATTATGCGGAATATGTAAAAGCTGTAAGGCCATAAGGTTCAAAACTAAATAAACATATGATAAAACAATGTCTGAAAATGATATAACAAATACCAAAATAAATCTAAAGTAACTATCTGGCATGTTATAGTCTGAAAGCCTCTAAATTGAACTGAATAAGGAGTTCAAGGAACATGTCTCCAACTAACTCTATCTACTGATTCTGAACTGAGATAATAAATACTAATAAATAAACCATATCATCCTCGAATCATGAGGACTCACTGCAAATCTAATGCTGCTGGAATATGAAATACTACTGGTGCTTTGGAGCACGTGCTTCTGAACCCATGGCATAAAGTAAAACACCATAGTGCAAATGCATCAGTACGTTGGAATGTACTGGTATGCAAGTGAGTTAGCCTGAATACAAGGGGTTCATATGCATGAACAATACTAACTGACTGACTAACATGAACGTAAAAATACATGAATAAATACATAACTCTGACTGACATCGTGATAGGACTGAATACTGAGATCTGACTACTAAGTCTATTGATAACAGGGATTTACAGATATCTGAGTTTACTATTACTGGAATACAGATTAATTGTATTACTAGTAAGTTGACAACTGAGTTTACTGATATGGATAATCTGAATATTTATTTCTGATAGTTCTAATTATGAAGAACTAATCTGACTGATTGTATCTAACAGTCCTGAGTCTGAATATTGATAACATGAGTTTCATATAACTAGTATATTGATACTGAGCGACTGTATCTCGAAGTCTAAGTTCTCATAGAACTAGTTGAGTTCCATACTGTACTGAGTGACTGTATCTGACATTCCTAAAATTTGTAGAACTATCTGAGTTCTATTACTGAGATTGAGACTAAGACTGTTACTGAAACTGAGACTGTGGGAGGTAATCATCTAACTGGCATACCCAAGAACTGACTGGTGGGGTCCAACTTGTAACCCCAAATGGAAGGGTGTCAGTACCGTGCCACGAGTAAAGACAAGCTGTGAGTAAACCCTCTCTGATAGGGAGCTCTTCCGTCAACCCTTCCTGTAAGGAAAAACTCAAATAAGATGTATTAGTATCCCTATACATAGGGGTACATCTCAACCTACGCTAGCTACGTAGTTCTAGAATGCAAGGATTGCTTCTAAGGATCACACCCTCTACTGAATAACAGGTGAGTCCCCATCCTTGGGTTCACTCGGTGGCGAATCCTACTCCCAACTGAATAGACACTAAATTAATTATACTAAACTGAACTGTTACTGGTGGTATTACTTAGCCGAACTAAACAGAGTTTGCTGAGTTTCGTTTACTGATGGAATGCTACTGAGATCTGAGGACTGACTAAGGGTATAGAAGTTACTGAGATTTGTTGGGAATACTGAAGTTACTGAGATTACTGAGTACTGAGATTTCTGATAAAGAGTGGATTGATGCTGAATTTACTGAGTTTTCATGAGTCATGAGACTGACTAAATTTTACTGATCATAGCTTGACTAAGATTATCATGAAAACATGACATGGCTCTAGGCACACAGCTAAATTTTTAGGTACAAGTACCCCCAGGACTCGATAGAATGAAACAGACAAGGCTTAACACTTTTGATCACATGACCAATATCAATAATTCATAATTTCATAGTTGGGGATTTCATGAAGCACATGATCATCATAATGATGTACATGGATATTAATACGTATAAACATGGCATAATTTTGTGCTTCTAATCTTATGAACATCTCATCAAGCCATCACAATGCAGAGGTTTTCATGGGAATCATCTTAATCAAGTAGGTATAGCATAACTTAAGAGGCATGACATGATCTTGACACATGAAAACTAAGTAGTTGATCATCATTCATTCATTGGGACATATTATCAAACACCTTGCATGCACACTTAGGGCATAGGTATGATCATCAATTTAATACAACATAGTTCCACAATTTAACTCAATTGCATGAATTTCAACCGTATACTAACATAGTTTCATGAAAACATGATATGGATGCAATCTTGATAGTCATACAACAATAAAAACATGAACATAATCAATTCAAAACAAAAACATTATGTCATATAGTTTAAAATAGGGTTCTTGAGCTTCATGGACAAAAGGAGTCCATGAATCAACACTGTGCATACCTTAGTTCTTGATTCTACGAAGATTGACGGAGAGATTCTTGAATTTGGGTCATGGATTTGAATCTCCAATTAAAAACCCTAGGTTGTTCTTGAGAGAAACAATATATTTTGGGTGAATTTTGGTTGAATCACGTGTTATTGGGTATATATAGGAGTGAGAAATTGACCCTTTTAACCCTTGGACGTGTATTTTAATTCTGTAAAAATTTCCCGATTTGGACCGCTGGCACGACGTGGTGCTATCGCACCGTGACTATGGAAAGTGATAAATGGGAAATTGCATGGTGGCGCGACGCGGAGCTATCGCGTTGCCACTTTGTTTGCGACCTGGAAGTTTGGCGGGACTCGCCACTATCACAGAAAAACACTGGAAATAGACAATTGCCATTTAAGTTGTCTCTGCGATGCACTGATGGCTCAGGTGATACACTGTCTCACTAAAAAGGTTCTAACTCTTCGCCCGGGAGTCGGATTTGGGGAAATTTAATGTCGATGGAAACTTATTGAATTTCCCACATGATAAAAATTGAAAATCTTGAAAATACCACATGTATAAAAGTGGATTCATCTTTGAAAAAAGTATTTAACATTTCTAGGATAATTTTAAGCTAGGTAGAAGTATGGGATATTACAAAAATTGATGGAAGAATGATACAACCAGAATCGAGGCCTTGTCGTAATAGGCATCTGAAGTCCAATCGAGACTGGAGACCACCCCCGATACCCAATCGAACAAACCAACATACACCCTGAGTCGAATGAATTCCAAACATATAACAAGGTAGGAAATTAGAAGATATAATGACTTTGGGTTAAGTTTACTTACTAAACCAACCCAACTAAGTCAATCCATCTAATAACTAATAAACCAAACTAAAAACGACAATCCAATGTATATATATATAAATGTATTATGACCATTCCACACCTAAGTCCACAATTGCCCATACAAATCCTCTAAAACAAACAAAAGAGTATATAGTTGGGACATGCCTCCGACTATAGCCAAAAACCAAAGTCTATGAAAAGAAAAAAGTATGTAAAGTAATCCATGACATAAAATAGATGCAATCCAAACTATGGAAGCTTACCTCTTTAATACAATAACGATTGTCCCTGAATCCAATCAATGAGTAGGAGGAGTAGTATGGCCAGTTCTTGCTCGCGTGGGGATACAGCCACCCAAAGACGGGTTATCGGGTGAACGCTAGTAAGTACTCAAGATAAGGATAAAATAATGTCAATTCTTAAAACCAAGTAAACCAACCATATCCATTCACAACAATACATATATATATAACTATGTTAGGAAAAGAAATCGGGACTTTAAAACCATTAACCTAGGTATGTGTAGCTTAACCGTCCTATAACCACCCACTGGCTATTTGGGTCCAGTGTAACCCCCTGAATGGGCCCTAAAGCATGTAGCCGCACGAATCGGGTATACCATACGAGTAGGGGATTCCTGAGTACCCTTCATTCTCTATGATACATATGTATAAGTATACTTAGGGGATTCCTGTGTATCCCTTAAGTATCATAGATGGTCTCCATGACCAATCCTCATGTCAGCAAACATGAGTTTCTAGTGTTCGTCCATTGAACTTCCACTTTCATGGTTAGCTATCACACCCCGCCATTAATGCCCAATTTAAACCATTTCCACACAATCAAGCCACTAATTTATTATTAATCGAGGTTGTTATAAGTGGTATCATCATACTGACTATAGCTTGCAAGCAATGTCCTTAGCCAACCTTAAGGGATTCCTATGTACCCCATAGGTTACATTATTTAGTTTACTTGAGGGATTCCCATGTACCCCGCAAATACATCATTATTAGGCTTACTTTGGGGATTCCCGTGTACCCCACAAGTATTTCATTATTATGTTTTGCTTGGGGGATTCACATGTACCTCACAAGATGTTCATCATTCAAATCAATTCCATTATTTCATTCACTTGGGGGATTCCCATGTACCCCGCAAGGTTTTCATTCAAACACTAACCATGACCACCAAGACCTTACCATTTAACCATTCCAAGCCGTTCATATTGTTCAAAACCATTTAACCCATCCAAAAACCATCCAAACCAACTTAGGGTTCTATTACCAAACCATACCATGCAATAGTTTAAATGAAAGTTCAACAATATAGTAAAATCATTCTCATAGGCATTTTATCAAACATGTTGAGGGCATACCTTTACCTCGACCAAAACCAAAGCATAAACCATCAAGTTGAGGGTTACCCATGATCGATTTGTTAAAACACAACCAACAGGCACCTATATATGAAAACCACCACAAAAAACATGTGAAAACATAATATAAACCAAGAGTAAACACTACTCAACAATATGCATCCAAAACCCTCAACATTGGTTTTCAAAACCACTATTTATGATTCATAATCAATGTTTAAAACACATTAAAACATGTCTTTAGTTAGAACTAACAATCAGGGAGGAGTAACATGCATTATACAAGAACATTCACGTAAGGAAACTTGACTCTAAAGCCCTTTTAAGAACACTTGTAGAAACCCTAGACTCCAATCTTCAAGAGAGAGAATAGAGAGGATTTGAGAGTATTTATGTCTTTCCAAAGTGTGTTATGAGAGGCCACCAAGGTTTATATAATGTGGGGACATAAGGGCTTTGGGGTAGGAAATATCCAGACTACCCTCAGCTTAAAAGCTGCAAACCTAACCCGCAGGAGGGTAGGTACGACCACCCTCATTAGTCGTATCCTAGGGTACGAGTAGTACCCTAACTCATGCCCTAGACCTTACCATGGTCCTTCATACTGATCATCATATGACAACATATGCCAAACTCATACCCCAAGGTATGAGAAGTACCCCTAACCGTACCTTGAACAAATACAACTAGGGTAATCAAAAGGCATCATACGACTTGGTAAAGTACTACTCTTACCCTATCATACGATAAGTAAGTTGCCTAGTCGTACCTTGGATAGAAACCTAACCAAACACACTTCCTACCATATGAGAGAGGACCACTAATCTATATCCTAGGGTATTACTAGTACCCATAAGTCATACCTTGTCTAAAATGTCCAAAAATTAAGGAATTTCTCTTGCAAGGGCCAAAGTTTGGAGTGTTTCATTCTCCCCCACTTAGGATCATTCGTCCTCGATTGATGGGTAAAGGTAAGCACAAGCACCAGATAACACATTAACACATGTCAAACTTTCCTCAAACAAAAATAGAACACATAGACATGAATCAAGATGAGAAGATCATCGCATACCCCAAGCACGATTTGTATTCCAACACCTCCATCTCAACCTCTAACTAAGTTAGAAAATAAAGGTGCAAGGAATCCAATCCTTACTTTAACCAAGTTAGGAAACCAAGATATGTTGAAGAACACATACCATACGCACGATTTTTCTAGATCAAAGAACCAACATGGATACTTGGACTCTATGTCCACTTTCGAATCTCAATTGTCTTCCTCAGACTTTAGTTTCACCATAGAACCTTCACCGAATCCATACCTTTTTGTTCGTAACCGAATAACTTACCAATCCAAGATCCTTACCTGGACATCCTTAAAGAATAAATAATTCAAGATACCAATACCACCCAAAGGAATTAACTAATGAAGGACCATCCATACCTTACCTTAACATAAACATGTGGAGTACCGGATGAATAGAACTCATTCTTGAGAGCAAGTCCAATTCAACCTATAATTCCCCAAAGACACATCATTACAAGAACCTAAATCTAACCATATACCACTTCCACGTTCAAGCCTATTTAAAGCAAGAATGAATTAACCTAAGCCATGGGGCTCTATCCATTTAAATCCATCAAAAAATGCTACTCTGCCCCATTCCTGAAGCCAAACGTCATGCCCCAAAGCCTCTTAGGTACCCATTACAACGATTGGTATATCCATCAATTATAGTGTTCAAGCCTACCTTTTATACCTCCGTGGTATGATCTATCCTTCCAAAGATTTAGTAACCTCTATCATTTTTAAAAAGATCATCACCACTTATTCCTCTCCTATCTGTTCTTCATGATAACAGCCTTACCTCACCCTCAAAAGCATTAGCTCTAGTAGTCACCCCAGACTCTCTCCTACTTAGGGATTTCTACCTCTCTTCTGTTTCAAAATATTACCACACCTCTAAAGCCACTACCACCCTAACATAAGAAGGGTTATTAAGGCACTAGATTATAAGAATTTGTCATGTCACCCAAGTGATACCCCTAAAATAAGACACGACACCATACCATGGCACAAAGTACTTCACAAAAACCAACTAGGTCATGAATAAAGAACCATCCCGACATAATACACCATAGTAGGAGTCCTTAGGATTGGACACCGAAAGACACGCGACCACATATATCATAGGTAATGCAATGTAAGGTCAAGATTCATATGTAAGGAACAAGACAAATGCAGAATGCAAACCTTAGGCATAAGTGCTATAAGAATGCATGTAACACTAGTAGAGTACTATTAACCGAGATAAGAGAGAATCACTAGAATAAGAGTAAATGCACCTCAACCTTCCCACAAAGTCCACCGCTAAAAGAAAATTTTAGTTTAAACCTTGACCTTCACCTTGTTACATCTATAAGCACAATACTCCTCTAAAAAGAACATACTACGGATGCTTAGTTGTCCTATACCTAATACCTCATCCAACCAAATGCTACCTAGAGGCCAATATCCATGATCTAACCCATCTAATGAATAGAGCCCCCCCCCAATCCATCTATTCATTCTGAACCACCAACCTAGGTGTCCCTACTTTCCCACTTTTATATTTCCAAAGCCATTAACCTCACCCCTTCCACACACCTCATCCAACCTACCGATTTACCTCCATAATTCCCATATTGTTATCCCCAATCTAACATACTTCCTTTACTACAAACAATGCTGATAGTTTAAACCAAACATCTACCAACCATTATGCACTACCAATAAGGTACCACATAGAGAAATATACATATATGGTCCACCCCACAAGGAGGACACTCTAAATTCCCTATTCACCCACAACAACCTACGCATTTCTGGGGAAAACCATACCCCTTATGCATGGAAAAATAGAAGCACCCCATGAAAAACACTAGGATGGATGAAACCTTTATCTAAGAGGTTCTGTAACTGCTCATTAAGCTTCTCTAACTCAATCAAAACCAAAAAAAAAATGAATAGAAATTGGACAAGCATCCAAAATAAGACCAATCCATAACTCAATCTCCCCATTAGAAAGGACACTGTGAGGGTCATCAGAAAGACCTCAGGAAATTCACTCACCATAAAAACCGAATGCAAAAAGGACCTTTCGAGTTAGAATCTTTAACCTAGACCAAATAATTAAAAAAACCTTTGGAGATCAATCTTCGAGCTCTAAGATATGATATAACCTTTCCCTTAATAGCCAGGGAATCATTCTCCCACCCCATAACCGAATCACTAAGGAGCCTAAAGACAACCTTACAGGTCTGATAGTCTAATGATGCTAGCATAAGTATAACCAATCCATCCCCTGAATAACACCGAAAATCACCATATTTAATCCAAATAAGTCAACCAAAACCCTTTTACTTCCAACAGATACCATATACCTTCTATAAACCCTATTTGGCAATCACTGAGTTATCTACTGGGTAGAAATAGAAAAAAGAGTCCAAAATAACCTTGGTACCAAAACAAAATTACACCATCATAAATGGGGTCACATAAGAGAGAGGGGACCTCAAACTAAGTAAACCACACACATAATAAGAAAAGAGTTTTAAACATACTAGTGTCAGCATCAAAAGATGCCTCGAACTCCTGTAGGTAGTAAAAGCATTGAGATGATCCAGACCAGAGCCAGAAATAGAAATATCACCCTTAGTGCAAGAGCTAAAGAAGTGGTAATCGATATCCTATTACCTAAGCAGTAATCCTTATGGGACACTCTCGTTACATATGACCCAATTAACCATAATTAAAACAACGTTTCCTTCCATTCTCGAAACAACCATGATGTGACCGACTACAAAATCAACAAGAAGGGTAGGATGGTGTGAGTTTATCCCCAACAGCTTGAGATTGGGCACCTTGTGCCCTAGAAATATTAACAATCTAAAAATATCTATCTCCCAACAGCTTCGGGTAGAAAGCACTAGCTATAGAACAAGAGTTAGGACCACTCAACTTTTCCACTTGGACCACTTACCACCATACTGTTGACCTTCACTTTGTTTAGAAAATTGATACCTCTTACTCTGCCAATTTCTTGACCTTGCCTTATTCTCACCCGTACCAATAGGACCGAATTGGCATAACAGAGTTGTCACTATATAGGTCAATAGATCAATAGAATGTCAAAACTCGACATTGGTAACCTCTCCTTGAGGTAACTGAACATGAGTTCCACCTTCCAGAGTAGGGTCAGTGAAGACTGGTGAAACTCTGCGGGCAAAATCTAAAACTCTGAACCTTGTCCAGGACTGTGCCCCATGAGCTGGACAAGATCCTTCCATGTCATCCTCAAGTAGGACAGGCGAGTTTTCATGAACTTTAGATTGTTGAGAAGATATGATCTACAAAGTGAACCAAAAGAAGATTTAGGAAAGAGTTCAAGACCTTAAACTCCATAGCCCAAAAGTAGAACAACAAGAAAGTGAAACACTCCTAAATGCCTCGTAACCACCTAATTATAAGTGCGGTAAACAATACACTCATAAGAAAGACTCTACTAGAAACAACTTTGTGGACACTCCATGACACCAAAACCTAGGCTCTATTACCAACTTAACACAAATTGAATAGGGGCCTTGTCGTAATGGGCATCTCAAGTCCAACCGGGATCGAAGACCACCTCGGTACCCAATCCAACCAACCAATATACACCTTGCGTCTGATGAATTTCAAATATATAACAAGGTAGCAACATAGAAGATCTAATGACTTTGGGATTGGTCTACTTACTAGAACAACCCAACTAAGTCAATTTATCCAATAACCAACCAACCAAACCAAAAATGATAATTCAATGTATCTATAGATGTATCATGACCATTCCATATCTAAGTCCACAGTTGTCCATATAAAGCCTCCAAACGAAACCAAAGAGTATCTAGTCAGGACATACCCCCGACCATAGCCAAAAACCAAAGTTTATGAAAAGACAAAAGTATGTAAAGTAATCCATGACATAAAATGGATGCCTTCCGAATAATAAAAGTTCACCACTTCAATCCAACACTTATTATCCCCAAATCCGATCAATGAACAGGAGGAGTAGTATGGTCGGTTCCTACATCGCATGGGGATACATCTGACCAAAGATGAGTTAGCGGGTGAACGCTAGCAAGTACTCATGATAAGAATAAAATAATACCAATTTTTAAAACCAAGTAAACCATCCATATGCATTCACAACCATACATATATATAACCACGCCGGGAAAGGGAATCGGGTTTAGCATACCTTTAAAACCATTAACCTGGGTATGTGTATCTAAACTGTCCTAAAACCACCCACGTGCTATATGGGTCTAGTGTGACCTCCTGAGTAGGCCCCAATGCGTGTAGCCGCATGAATCAGAGATACCATAGAAGTAGGGGATTCCCGAGTACCCTTCACTCTCTATGATACATATGTACAAATGTACTTAGGAAAATCCCATATACCCCCTAAGTATCATAGATGGTCGCCATGACCAATCCTTGTGTTGGGAAATATAAGTTTCCAGTGTCCGTCCATTGGACTCCTTCCTTCATGATTAATTACAAAACCCCGCCACTAATGCCCAATTAAAACCATTTTCACACAACGAAGCCACCAATTTTATTATTATTACTAGAGGCTATTATAAGTGGTATTATCATACCGACTATAGCTTGCAAGAAATGTCCTTAGACAACCTTAGAGGATTCCCATGTTCCCCATAGGTTACATTATTTAGTTTACTTGGGGCATTTCCATGTACCCCGCAAGTACATCATTATTAGGCTTACTTGGGGGATTCCCATGTACCCCACAAGTATTTCATTATTAAGTTTTTCTTGGTGGATTCCCATGTACCCCACAAGATGTTCATCATTTAAACTAATTTTATTATTATATTCACTTGTGGGATTCCCGTGTACCCCGCAAGGTTTTCATTCAAACCATAACCATGACCACCAAGACCTTACCATTTAACAATTCCAAACTATTCATACCATTCAAAACCATTGAACCTATTCAAAAACCATCCAAACTAATTTAGGGTTCCATTGCTAAACCATACCATGCAATAGTTTCAATGAAAGTTTAACAATATAGTAAGAACATTCTCATAGGCATTTTATCAAACATGTCGAGGGCATACTTTTATCTAGACCAAAACCAAATCATAAACCATCAAGTTTAGGGTTACCTATGACCCATTTGTTAAAGCATAACCAACAAACACCCACAAAGGCAAACCACCACCAAAAACATGTGAAAATATAATTTAAACCAAGAGTAAACACTACTTATAAATATGCATCCAAGAACCTCAACATTGGTTTTCAACCATTTATGATTCATAATCATTGTTTTACACACATTAAAATATGCCTTTAGTTAGAACTAACAATGAGGGAGGAGTTTAGAGACCTTTGAAGAACACTTGTAGGAGCCCTAGCCTCCAATCTTCAAGAGAGAGTTTAGAGAGGATTTGAGAGTGTTTATGTCTTTCCAAAGTATTTTATGAGAGGCCACTAAGGGTTATATAATGTGGGGACATAAGGGGGTTGGGGTAGAAAATATCTATATTACCCTCAGATTAAAAGCTGCAAACCCAACCCGCTTGAGAATATGACAACACTCGTTAGCCTTACCCTAGGGTACGAGTAGTACCCTAAATCGTACCCTAGACCTCACCATGGTCCTCCACACTAATCATCATATGACAATACATGCCAAAATCGTACCCCAAGGTACAAAAAGTACCCTTAAACTGTACCTTGTACATATTCAACTAGGGTAAGCATAAGACATCATACCACTTGGTAAGGTACCACTCTTACCCTATCATATGATAAGTAAGTTGCCTAGTGATACCTTAGATAAAAACCAAATAAAGCACACTGCCTAACATATGAGAGAGAGCCGCTAAACCATATCCTAGGGTGCTACTAGTATCTATGAGTCATACCTTGTCCAGAATGTCCAAAACTCAAGGAATTTTTTTACAAGGGCCAAAGTTTTGGGTGTTTCAAAGTCCATATTCATCAAATCCATAAATGTCGCCGGGGTATTGTTCAACCCAAAAGACATAACCAAAAACTCAAAATGACCATCTCGGGTATAGTAAGCTATCTTAAGGATATCCACCTCCCTAATCTTAAACTGATGATACCCGAATCAAAGATTTATTTTGGAGAAAAACTTGACACCCTACAACTGATCAAACAAGTCATCTATAATTGGAAAAGTATACTTGTTCTTTATCATTACCTTATTCAACTATTGATAATCAATACACATCTGAAGGGAACCATCTTTCTTACGTACAAATAACACAGCGCACCCCACGGGAATACACTAGAATGGATGAAACCCTTATCTAAGAGATCCTTTAATTGCTTCTTAAGCTCCTTTAACTCAGTTGGAACCATTTTATATGGGGAAAGAGAAATTTGACAAGTTTCTAAAATAAGAACAATCCCAAACTCAATCTCTTTATCAGGAGGAACACTAGGAACCTCATCAGGGAAGACCTTAGGAAATTCATTCACCACCAAAACTGAATTCAAAGAAGGACCCTCCAAGTTAGAATCTTTAATTTGGACCAAGTGATAGAGACATCCCTTGGAGATTAATCTCCGAACTCTAAGATATGATATAAACTTCCTCTTAGGAGCTAGGAAACCACTTTTCTACTTAATAATCGGCTCACCAGGGAATTTAAAGAAAACCTTATGAAAGCATAGCACGAGTGCAACCAATCCATCATAGAATAACATCAAAATCCACCATATCTAGTTTAAATAGATCTACCAAAGCCTCTTTACTACCAACGGATACCACACAATCCTATAGACTCTCTTAGCAATCACAAATTCACCTACTAGGTAGAAACAAAAAAGGGGCTTGAAATATAATGAGGACCAAAACCAAAATACACAAACACAAATGGGTTCACATAAGAGAGAGTGAACCCCAAACCAATTAAATAATACACATCATGAGAAAAAAGTTACAACATACCAGTCACGACATTAGGCGATACCTCAAACTCCTATCAGGTAGTGAGAGCATAAAGACGATTCTGACCAGTATCGAAACTAGATGGTGCACCTTTTGGTGTTGGAGCTGAAGATGAAGCAACCAAAACTTTGTTTGCTCCTAAAGCAACCTTACCAACATGACAGTTTCTAAGTATATGCTTTGACTGGCCATAGTTGAAGCACATGCCCCTCTTCTTATCAAAGAAACCCCGATGCAATCTACCATAAAACCTGTAGGAAGGATATGATAGAGCTGACTGAGCCTCACTAGCATGAGATTGGGCACCCTGTGCCCTAAAGTTATCGCCTCTATGGAAATACCTATCTCTCGACGAATTTGGGTAAGGAGCACTAGTCATTGAATAAAACCCAGAATTGCCCCACTTTTTCTTAGGACACTTACCACTACCCATGTCACTCTGTTGTTGGCCACAATCCTGTTAAGAGAACCTAAACTTCTTGCACTGTCTTTCCCTTATCTCAACCTACTTTTTTTCCTCCTCTACCTATTACATGTAAACAACCAACCTAAAGATATCCATGTCGTTGAACAGCAAGGCAGTCTTACTTTCAAGGATCAAATCATGAGATAGTCCCAAAGCAAACTTCCTCATTGGGCCCTTATATTAGACAATATTTTTGGGGCACACCGGAATAACTAGTGAAACTTCAAGGCATTTTCCTTGACCGACATATTCCCTAACTTCAGATTAACAAACTCCCTTACTTTTGCTTCCCTTAACTCCTGAGGAAAGAAGTGGTCCAAAAATGCATTAGATAAATTCTCCCACAGAGATAACTCATCATCATCACCCCTTGTCCGATTCCACTCCTCATACCATTGGTACATCACATCCTTCAGCTGGTAGGCAGCAAACTCTACGCCTTCCATATTCGTGGCATATATAACCATGAAAATCTTTTCTATCTCATCTAGAAAACCCAGAGGATCCTCATCTACCTTAACACCTATAAAAATAGAAGGGCTCAACCTCATGAATGAACCAATTCTTTGGCTTCAAAAGATGGAGTGGCAGATGTACCACACTTAGCCTGCGAAGCTACCAAATCAGAAATCATATGAATTGACTAACGAAACTCAGCATTTATCACGTCAGCCTAAGGAGGACTAGAAGAAATCAATGAAATTCTAGAACAATCAGGAATTGGACCCCAAGATTGAGTATGGATCCCATGAGTAAATGTGTCCCATTAATATTGTCCCCAATTGGGACAAAGGAGTTTTTATGAACTTCAAATTGTTGAGGCATGATTTGAAAACCGAGGACTTAGACTCCAAGATTAAAAATAGAACACAAGAAAGAGAAACATTCCTAAATGTCTTGTAGCCTCTCCCTTATGAGTATGACGTGCCTCATACCCTTAAAAGAAACTCTACTCTACACGGCTTTATGGTCCTAAGTGACTATGAACCTAGGGCTCTGATACCAATCTAACATAACCCGAACCAGGGCCTAGTCGTGTCGGGTGCCTCAAGCCTAACCAGGACTAGAGACCACTCCCGATACCCAAACATAACTGCCCTAAACCATTTATTTGATAAAATTCTGAATATCTATAATATTACCAAATGGAACAATCTCAAATCAAACACAGTCAAATAGTGTCACCCCCAATACCAATACCAATGCCAAGGCTGATACCAATATCTACACCGCTCATACCAACCTAAAGTAGTCCCACAAAGCCTCTATCCGAAAGTAAAATAATACCCGACCGGGATATGCCCCCCACCATAGCCAAATCCAAACTCCATGATATGACAAAAGTATAAAGAAAGATCCATAACATGAACTAGAGTCTTCTAGAGTATGAAAGCTCACTGCTTCAATCCAACATGAGTTGTTCCCGAATCTAGTCATTGAGAAGGAGTAATAGTATGGTCGGTTCTTGTATCGCATGGGGATACAGCACCCGAAGATGGGTTAGCGGATGAATAACCAACATTTAAAACTGAGTAAATAACCATATGCAATCATATCCATACGTATATATAATCAATGTTGTGAAAGAGAGCCAGGTTTAGCAAGCATTTAAAACCTTAACCTGGGTTGTGTAGCTTGACCGTCATAAAACAACCCACGGGCTATATGGGTCTAGTGTTACCCCCTAAACGGGCCCCAGTACGTGTAGCCGCATGAACCAGAGGTCTCAAGGGGTAGGGAATTCCCGCGTACCCTTCACCCTCCATGATACATATGTACAAGTATAAACTTAGGGGATTCCCATATACCCCATAAGTATAAGGTCACTATGACCAACCCTCATGTTGGCAAACATAACTTTCTAGTATCCTTTCTTTGGACTCACACTAGCCAGGTAAGCAAATGGATTGACGGGCAAAACTTAGCATTAGACACATTATCTTGAGGTGTCCGAAGAGGGCTAGGGGGAACCAGGGGAACTCCACGTGGGGCAGTACAATCAAAAGCTGGAGATCTAGATCGGATATGAACTCTATAAGTAGGATAAGCTCTATTGATATTTTCCTCAGATAGGACGAAAGAGTTTCTACGAGCATCAAATCTTCTGGGAGGCATGATCTGAAAAATGAACATACGGGAATTAGAGAAGATTTCAATATCTTAGACTCTATAGCTCAAAATAGAACAACAAGAAAGGCAAACATTCCTATATGCCTCATAGCCTCTGCTTTATAAGTGTGGCACGCTACATACCCATAAAAAAGACTCTACTTGACACGACTTTGTGGACACCCAATGATACCAAATCTGGCTTAGATACAAACTTTATCACGACCCAAACCAGGGAATAACTGTGACAAATATCTCAAGTCCAACAAGGACCAGAGATCACTCCTGCACCTAACCAAACAGAACACCATATCCCCAATGTTGGATGATCTTCGAACATATAACAAGATAGCATAAGATAAGCTCAAAGATTTTAAGACATATCTATAATTGGTAACCGACCAAAACAATCAACCAACATTACCCAAGTCCATAGTAATATCCACAAAGACTTCCAACAAAGCCAAAATCAATAAAGTTTTGGGACATGCCCCCGACCCTGACAATGATAATAACAATGTTAATGATAATATGAACTCTCAATTCTAATCTATGAATCAAAACTGATGAATTGTCCAAGTTTTCTGGTGAATGAAAGCTCATTATTTCACCACCAACAACCAACGAATTGAGCCAATCTAACAAACACTGTGCAGAAAAAGTAAAAGTTTCCCTAATGCCTGTATCACGTAGGGATACAGCATCTGGAGACGGTTAGTGGGTTGAGCACTATTTTGTAACTCAGGAATATGGAATAAAATAAAGCCAAGTCAAATCCAATTTAAAACCATATGAGCATCATCATATGCATACATAAATAATATGACAGAAAAGAGAGCAAGGCTTAGCATGTACTTTAAAAATTTAGCTTGGATTTGTGTAGCTCAACCGTCATAAGAAGGTACCTATGGGCTATATATGTCAAGCTCTTCCCCAGCTGGAAGGGCCCTAGTATACTTGGTTGCACGAACCAGAGGATGTACATATGCACCATGGGGGACTCGAACATTCCACTATACCAAGATAACTTAAGCACCCAATCATGTAATATAATATGAGGGACTCAAAACTCCCAATCATATAATAATGGGGACTTGAACCACCCAGTCATTTAGAACCCCGCATCAGTAACTATGATTTCTAGTATTGGTTCTTCAGGACCTTCACTTTCATGGCTCAGCTACACAACCCTCTTTTAAGACCCATTAAAATATTTATCACACAATCCCATTCATTAAACCATAATACATATTTAGACATACACTGTTGGTATCGTCATACCAACTACACTTGCAAGGTAACATCAACGTGCCATCATAATTCCATTAACTTAGGAAAAATGACTTCTTTTGTTCATTAAATCAAACCACCATATTTCAATAACCTCTTTATATCATGTGATTGTTCAATATAATTTTGCTCATACTCAAAACCACTTTTACAAAATTGGGTTGGAGTTATTACCAATTCCATTGTCAACATTCACAAAGTTTGGGGAAAATCAAAATTTCCTAGTTTATTCAACATACCTATGCATCAAATTTATTTCAAAACCATTGTTTAAAATATGATCAATGCATATATAAACATGAAATATCACATAAACAATAACCATTCAAAACCCTTAACCCATGTTCCAAAAACCAATAATTAAACCACATGGGTAACCATTTAAACACATGATTTTAACAAAATATGTTTTGGGAAAGAGATACATGTCTTAAATATCAAGAGTTACTAAGAGAATTTTCCCTTGAGAGCTCTAATTAATGAACTTCTTAAGAATCCTAAGTAATTTGCTTGAGATAATTTGGGGAGAAGAGAGTGTGTTTTGATTACGTTATGAATGAGAAATTAACTCCTTTAGTGCTTTATGGACGTGGGGTTTTAATTGAATAAGAGAAAAATTATCCAAAGTGCCCTCCACTTAAAAGCTAAAAACTTACTGCCAGTAGTTATGGGTCAAATTATCCAAAGTGCCCTCCACTTAAAAGCTAAAAACTTACTGCCAGTAGTTATGGGTCTCATAAAAACTCGTTACGCTTCCTTACAACTCATTACCATGAGTCTTAGTCACGAAAATGTCATGGAACACCTATATTGTTGACCCTATGACTTATATCATATGACTCATATCGTGACCTTACAACTCGTAAGGTCCAAGTCATATCCAAGATAGCAACACTTGGAACACATACTACTTTGACTAGGGTTGAGATATCATGACTAGTAATGAGTCCATACGACTCATTGGGAGTCACTCGTACTCAGAACAAAAACTTAGCCACACATATGGGTTAGGCTACGATTTGTGTCCCTAAGACCCGTCAACACTCCCTATAACTCATAAGGGAAGTTATAATCTAGGAAGTAAGGATACAATTTTAGAAATTTCAAAGACCAAGAATCTAGGGTGTTACACTTCTGGAGTTTTTTCAGGAGCATAGCTAGAATCCCAGTCTATTAAGCCATCCATCCTATCCGCATACTTATCAATCCTAGCGTCTTGATTTTGCACATATTGGTCAGGTTCGCAAGTTGCTCTTCCTTAGATAAGGCATCAGTTATCATTGCTCGCATGATCATCGGAGACATCGAAGAGTAACACAGATTATCGTATAAGTTGATCTTTGAAGTGCTCAGCTTATATGGTGTAAGTAGAGAGGATACGTCTAGAGAACGATCATCATTCTTTATGCTAGATTTTATTTG
This sequence comes from Capsicum annuum, assembly GCF_002878395.1. Classification (NCBI taxonomy): domain Eukaryota; kingdom Viridiplantae; phylum Streptophyta; class Magnoliopsida; order Solanales; family Solanaceae; genus Capsicum; species Capsicum annuum. Next base: position 112,298,333 of record NC_061117.1, read on the forward strand.
AACAAGAGTGCTCAAGTAGAGATAAATTCCTCTTGATTGTCTCTATCACATTGCTTCCTTCTTCTGAAGAACTTGCATGGGACTTTGCTCCTTTTGGGGTTGAAGATCCAAAATTAAAGTTGGTGCGAACAACACTTAATGTGTTTGTTGTCCTAACTTGCTCATTTTGCTCCTTGTGACAGCTTTAAAGCTTTCGAAAGTAACTTCAAGGATGCTTTCTACTTCAACAGAAAATTCAGAATCAACAGCCTTAGAAGCAATTGATTGAGAATTGACCTTTTTGAAAGTCATTTTAGTTATCTTGAACTTTGATGTTGGAAAAGTTGAGATAGGAGGTAGATTATCCCACTGGTCGTGCTAGAATTTATTAAACAATAAAATTTAAGCAAAAGAATAATAGTCGAGACAAAAAAATATTGCAATAATTATTTTATTGATTTCAATATATGAGTGTTACAAACTTTACGAATCCTTTGATTCAACTTTTCAAATATAAATTCAAGGGCTTCGAGCTTGATCTTGACTTTGAACTTAATTTATGAATTTGACAGATTTGATCTAGACTTATACTTGAATTCTAGGGCTTTTGGGCTTGATCTTGATTCTTGTGGTCTTGATCTTAAATCTTGATGAATGGAATCCTAATTTGTGGAATTGATGAATTTGATCTCGAATTGTACTTGAATTCAAGGGCCTTCGAGCTTGTTCTTGAATCTTCGGGTCTTGATCTTGAATCTTGATGAACTGATCTTGAATGCTTGAATTTGTATGAAAATCTGCGGCGTTTGATCCACGAGCTCTCTTTTGCTTTTTGTTAGAATTGTTGATTCCTTTTCTGAATTATGAGACCCCTATTTATAGTTGTAGGAAGTAAAGAGTCATGGTGAAGGTGGATTTTTTTTTACCAATTAGATTTAAGTGACATGACGCATTTTTATGAGTTTTGGTTTCACTAGGCCTATTGCACATTTTGACATGTGGCACAATCCTATTGTCTCCTTCTTCACTTGACTTGGCATGTCAGGTCATTAGACACATGGCGCTCAATTGGGCCTCTAAAATATGATGACATCTTAGGTTTAGTGAAGTGGGCTTATTATTTGAATTTCAAATTATTGGATTAGCCCAATAAAAAAAATGGATTATAAGTAAATTCATCTATGTTTGGACTTAAATAATTAATTCAATTATATTAATCCGCAATGTATATTTTGGACTAATATATCTCGAATTTAATATAATCCGAATTTTGTATAAATTTAAATTTAATAAAATTTGGCAGATCATAACAATTATTAAAAAAATTTAAGTTTTAAACTTTATTTAAAATCCTGTTATTTTTTGTCCTTATTTTTAGTAGCTTTCTCCTTAAAAAAACGTGAAAAATCTACTAATCTTTTATTGTGGACTAAGTTGAGAAGTTGTAACCGTTTTGAATCAAAATATAATGATTATTAATTTTTAAGTTTAATAGGTTAATTAAAAATTTCAATGTTATTGATTACGTAAAGCACGGCATTCAGTTCGCAAGAAAAATATTTTGAAAGCCATGACACTTTTAGTCTAGTTTTGGTTGTGCCTTAAGAAATGTAATAAACTAATATATCAGCAAACTCTAATTTTTGATATAATTTATCTGTTCATTTAAATATATACAGCTAATATGAAAAATGATTACTTCCAAATAAAGAGATCATACACGCGACTGAGAATTGAATATTCACCACAAAAATAAAAGTTTTTAAAGTAATGAATATGCATTTTAATAAATAGTGTTAAAGTTTTTACCGACATTAACTAATCGTCATTGAATTAAATGTCATTATAGACTTTAGGGGCACTACAAAGAGTGTTAAAATGTAATTTTCACTATTAATAATTGGCATTAAAACATAATTTAGTAGCATTAATTTAGCTATTGTTATTAACTAATTGCTGATAAATGTCTTTTGTAGTGAGGTTATTTGTCTTTTAACTTAAACTTAAATATATTAGTTTAAGTAAAATTCACCTTTTAGTTTAAATATGTAATATGAAAAACTGATAATTTCCAAAAAGAAAAAAGTTTATGCAAATTGGGACTGCACGGTTATAGGGCTCCGTTATACAATGCATAGAATAGTTTCAACGAAATATATGTTCTTTTAAGAGAAGTATAGATATTTAATTTTTTTCAAATTGATAATTAGTAACTAATTATTAGCTAACTAACTATTTTGTCTTAGATTGACTGCTCTATGATTGACAATTAGGCCATTTACCTTTTCATATTACTATTATTTTAAAAAGAAAAAAAAAAGTAACCACCGTATAAGAAAGAAAAGTGACTTGTAGTTTTGCTATTAAAAAGGAAACAATTGCTATATAGGAGTGAAAAAATTGATTCACTTTTTAGTAAGTACTATGACAGGTATCAACTTTAACACTTGGTAACTTCCCAGTTATACCTCTATCTAGCTGCCCCCCCCCCCCCCCCCCCCCTCAAAAAAAAGGGTCTTTTCTATTTTCAGCGAGTACGACCCATGCGCCATGCTTGTTAAGGAATCGTCCCCATCGAAACCACCGAATATGGGTGATTGCCAAATAGCAATCGACCCAAATGCCAAAGCCACTTACTGTGATACGGTAGAGGAAAATACCACCGCAAAGTCCAGATCCTTTAATACTTTCTATGAAGATTATGAACCACATCCCAAAAATTACAATGGCCATGACTCTATTCCACTATCCTCTGAAGATAAAAAGCGGATATACAACCCATGAAAATTTTCAATAATAATCAAGGTATTTGGTAGGAAGCTCAACCACCAATTCCTTAAAACAAAAATTATAGATCTATGGAAAGTACAAGAAAATATTATACTGATTGATGCATGCACATCCTCTACCTTAAGAGGAAGATATGCCAGAATTTGTGTTCTAGTCCTTGTGGATCTTCCTCTAAAAACTTCAGTCACTATCTGGAACTACAATTAAGCTATTGTATACGAAGGGGAGGAAATTCTCTGCAAAGCATGTAGGCGACTGGGTCACACAATGGGGGCCTGTAAACACCTCAATAACCCAAAATCAATTCCAACAAACTCAGAAACAACCCCATCCACAAAGGAATAAAAAGTTAGCGAGTGGAAAACTATCCAATTCAAGAAGGGGAAAAAAGATTCCCAGTGACAAGCCAAGTGAGCAAAAGAGTAAGATTGTTCCCTCAAGTATCATTCAGGACAAATTATCTGATGCCTAGTTAGGTAAGTTTCTTGAAACCCCTAGTTTCCAATATTTGGCACCAACGAGCTCACAGTCAATAGCTGCCAGCGAGACAAGCAAAAGCGCGGGAAGCAAAACCCTAAAAAAAATGGGCCATAACTAATCTACTAGTGGAAAAACTGGCGAAAGAAAAATACAATTCTAAACAAAAAAGCCTATTTTCCCTAATAACGCTCTTGGACCAAATATCATTCATCCAAAACGCCATAGATAATTGGCCCTTCACATGGGCCTACCTATCAAAAGTCAATGGGGGAAACCTCTTCCAATCAAGATACCCCCAGTAATTATACTCTGACTCCCCATAATATCCCCCTCGAGATTCTGGCACTTCTAACACCTTTTCCACTCAAAAGGCGGCTCCATCCATCAATCAAATTGATGAAGCTGTCCTTGAGAATGGTGGAAGAACTATCATGTCTAAGAATAGATCATCATTAGGACCAAACTCTAGAAGGGATGATACCCCTTCTACTACTAGTGTTGGTCTTACCAACTCCCATAATTTGCTCACTAAAGTCTTGGAGAAACAATATCTTGACACTCCTATTCTCATCGACCTCTCCAAACCCATACTTGGGAATAAAAATAGAAATTGTCACCTTCTTCTTAGAACCACTCCCTCTAATCCACCAACCAATATCATGGCTGGATATGGATTATTGAACCAAACAGTCCCACTATGAGTCCAGGTATAGGGGAAATAATGTATCTTGATCATCCAGAACCCCTAATACTTACCCCAACTGACCATGGAAGGGTTGCACCTAGGATTAGTGAATTTTGGTCATAATGTGTGGAGAGCAACACTGATGGGAGTCATCAACCAACCTTCTCTAAAGTTATTGACTCCATAAACTCTGGCAGGAATGATGAATCAAACAAGCCAGACTCTACCTTTCTTTCCTCAAAGGATTTCGGGGATGCTAGAGGCAGGGCCCTCCATTGTGATGCTTCCACAGGGACCTCCATCCCTCATACCTTTTCTCTCTCTTATGAATCCTCTAAGTCAATCCCTAGAAATGTTAGAAAGAGGGGACACTCTCAAATCTCTAAGAGAAAACAACAGAGAAATGAAAATAATATTGGCATCCCTTAGAATTCCAAGAATCAATGTGCTAATATTAGAAAAGGCACTAACTTCAAGGTTTGAGGACGTGGTGAGTGAAATAGAAATTATCCTCCTTCCTTATCCCCTAAACAAGTTCAGTCTAGAATTTATACTGCCAGACCCAAGGAGATCTAGCTTCTACACAACAAGAATGAATCCCTTAACTATGAAAAGGAGCAACTAGGACCCTTTCACTTCCTAAATCCTTGTGGGAAAGGAAAAGAAAGTAATGGTGGAACCACTTCCCAAACCAACCAAACTACTAATGAACTACATTATATGAAACATTAGAGGGAATAACAACCTTGAATTTAGAAGGCATTGTAAGTCCATGGTGGACATTTATAACCTTTTCATCCTGGCTCTTCTTGAAACTAGAATAAGTGATCACCAAACTATCACTAAGAAGCTTGGATTTATTCACAAGATCCAGCATCCCTCTTCTGGGAATTTTGGTAGTTTAGTTATCATTTCAAGAAACAACAATCTCAATATCACAAACATATCCATTTCTCCTCAAGCTATCTATGTCTATGTACAGGTATCTAGTCCCCTCCTCTACTTGGTCTTTTAGTGTTATCTATGTCAGTACTAATTTTGATGATAGAATACTCCTTTGGAACTAGTTCATAGGGATTTCTGACACTACCAAAAACTCTCCTCACAGCTCTTGGTTGGTAGGGGGATTTCAATGAGGTTTTAAAAGCCTCTGAGAAGTATGAGACGTATGGTGGAAATAGTACTAATAACTCTAGAACCTCTCTTTTTGCGATGGCCTCAGTCAAAGTAATCTTATTGACCTAGGTTTTAAAGAAAGTAGATATACTTAGACCAACAAGAGATATAGGAATAGGCAATCTCTCATCCTTAAGAGACTTGATAGGTGTTTAGCCAATACCTCTTGGATAGACCTTTTTCCTGAATCCTCTGTTACTCTTCTTCCCAGAACTCATTTTGACCGCCCCCCTTCTATTCAACCTTACTATATACCACTTGATCCTTTATAAAACCTTTAAAATAAAAATAATGGGGTGCTCCTACCCCTCCTTCCTTACAATGGTGAAAAATTTCTTTGAATTCTCAAATAACCTCACCGTTGTTATTTCTCACTTTGAAACTCATATCAAAGTTTGGAATAGGGAATACTTTTGGAATATCTTCCATAAGAAAAAAGAACTCCTAGCCAGTATAGCAAAGATCCAAAAATCCCTAAATAGACTTATAGTTCCTTCCTCCAAAATCTTGAGAGCAATCTCACTCAACAATTTAGTTGTACCCTCAGAAAAAAGCATGATTTTTGGAAATTAAAATCTAGAACCAACTGGCTTACTAAATAGAATGTCAATACTAAATTTTTCCACGCTCCCACTCTCAATAGAATGAGAAAGAATAGGATTAACTCCCTGAAAGATGAGGTAGGGAATTGGCTATTCACCCATGAAGAGATTAGTAATAAAATTCTATGATTTTATATCTCTTCACCTTTGAATAGACTAGCTCTTAATAGGAATGCCAGAAAAACCCCACCAGATATCATTCTATAAAGAATCAAGATCATCATATACTTGATGCCATACTTTATAAGACTGGATAAAAAAGGGTTGTTTTATCTTTCAATCCCACCAAATCTCCTAGCCCTAATGGTATCCACCCCCTCATGTATTAAAAATATTGGGATATAATGGGAGAGGTTTTCATTAGTTTCTATAAACATACCTTTTCAACCTACTCTATGGAAGAGAATTTCAATACAACCTACCTTTGCCTCATTCCTAAGTGAATATATACCTCAAATCTGAAAAATTTCAGACCTATTCGCCTTTGCAACACTCAATATAAGATCATTATTAAAATTGTTGCTAGTAGTTAATTCTTTCCTACAAAATATAATTGGACAAATCCAAGCTAGCTTTCTCTGTAGTAGGAGAGCTTCTGATTATGCCATAGTAGTTTCAGAATTCATCACTTACTTCTCTAAAATGAAAGGAAATAATGCCAATGTGATCTTAAAAACTGAACTTAAAAAAGCTTTTGATAGAATTAAATGGTCTTTTATAAGATAATCTCTCTATTTCTTCAACTTTTCCCCTGGTATTACCTCTTTTATCATATCCTAAATTACCACATCTTCCATCTCAGTTCTTGTTGATGATAGTAGGATCAGGTTCTTCAAATCCTCTAGAGGTATTAGATAGGGAGATCCCATCTCTCCCTGTATTTTTATTCTCTATATGGAACTTCTCTCTAGGAGAATTGAACATGAGGTTGACAGCCTGAACTAGACTCCCATCTCAATCAGTAGAAAAGGTCCAAAGGGCCCACGTCTGTTTTTTGCTGATGGCCTAACCCTTTTTGCCAAAGTTGATAGCAATAACTATCAAACTATCATGGATACTTTGCACATCTTCATCTATCACTTAGGTCAAAAAATTAACATGGGGACATCCAAGGTAACCTTTTCTAATAACTGCACTCTTGTAGTTAGGCAAACTCTTGCAAACTATCTATCCATAAAACCAAGTGATACTTTTAGGAGATATTTGTTTTCCCCATCTTTCATTACAAGCCTTCTAATAGAAATTTCTAGTTCATAATTGACAACCTTAATTCTAAACTTGTTGGAAACAAAGTTTCTCAACATTGCTGGCAAAACCACCCTGGCTAAATTCTCGCTTAGCAGCATTTTCAACCATGTCATGGAGTTTATCTCCTTCCCTTTTAAAATTCAAAAACTCATAGATATAGCTCACAGGAATTTTATCTAGAGTTCTATTTGGAAAATATAAAAATACACTTGGTAAACTAGGACACCTTAATGCTCTCAAAAAGTCAAGGTGGTCTTACCATGCACAAAGTTGCAATAAAAAATGACACCATGCTCAGTAGCCTGTCCTGGAGATATATGAAGTACCCTTCTATTCTTTGGGCAAGAATGCTCAACTCTAAATAATACAGTGAGACCAATCCTTGTAGACCAAACTCCTCTAGGACCTAGAAAAGCCTCTACAAAGGTTGTCTTATTTGTAAGAAGGCTACTCATTGGGTTATTATGATAGCAAACATATCTTTTTTGGATAGATAGATGGATTCCCAACTATCCTTCCCTTAGAGATATCATCTCTGGACCTCCCACTAAGACTAAAAATAGTACTAAACTTCCAAACATCTAGTACTCTAATGACTGGAAGCTGGATAACCTCTCCCTGTAAATCCCTAACACCATTAGAGATACCATCAGAGGAATCTTTTCCCCAACTCCAAAATAAAGAGAGACATGCCCACCTGGGAACTCACAGGTATTGGTATGTTTACTAGTGCTAGTGCCTACTCCTTCATCAATAGTAAGTGGAGTGAAGTAGCTAGCCTGACCCAAACTGGGAAAGAGTTTTACAGGATTTGGAAACTCCCTACCCCTAATAAAATTAAATTCTTTCTCTAGCTTTTCCACCACAATATCCTCCTTACCAACTTTAATCTTTATAAAAAGGGCATAGACATTAACCCTAGTTGTAATTTTTGCAGTGAACCTTCAGAGGACATCATACACATCTTCTTTGAATGCCCAGTCATCCAAGACTTTTAGCCTTCTACTTTGAACAAGTCTAGACTTGCTAATAACTTTTCTAGCTCCAGTTTCCACCCTACCAACTAGGCATCTTCCTGGAGACTCATTAAAGAGCAAAGGTATGATAATATCCTCTACCAAAAAAGAACGCATAACCTTTAGGCTTTGGACCATCTATAAAGTGAGGAACAATAGTGTCTTTAATTAGAAAAAAAACAAACCTTTCATACCAATGCTTATACTGAAGCTATTAAATTCAGCTACCTTAATCAAGGAAGTATCCTTCACAATATTAAGACGTCTGTTAACATTAGGTGGAACCTTCCTCAAAATGGCTATTACTAGTTAAAAACTGATAGCTCTTGTCTAGGAGCCCCTAGTAGGGGAGGTATTGGGGGTAATTAGGGATGCCAATGGGAACTGGATTACAGCTTTCTCCAATATCTTTCATAAGGCTACTAATAACCAAATGGATCTCTTATCCATAAATGAGTGGCTAAAATTGGTAGACACGAACAACCTCAAACCAGTTGAAATAGACTTCATAGAGGTTATTGTAATTCTAACACATGTAAATCTCCACTATAATGCTAATATTAATGATTGCAGGTCAAAATTGATCAGGTTGGGAAGCCTCATGGTACAATATATTTTCATAAAATAGAATAGTATTGTGAATGCACTGGCAAAGTCTGGAGCCGAATCAAACATTTTTTTTGATGAATTAAGGTTTTTGAAGTTCTTCTAATGCTTGCCCAAAAACACTTATGGACAGACATGATTTGAACTACCTTTGTAAGGAGGGTCAATCTTTGTAATAGTTTAACCCAGAGCTTGGATTCTTTAACAGTAAACTTCAATCTGCGCTGAAATCCCACTTTTGTAAAACTACCTTTAATTTTATACATGTACTAATATCTCTTTTAACCAAAAAAAATCCGAGTTATAGAACCAAAACAAAAAATATAGTTTTTAAAGTTGGTTTTGATTTTCGAATATTATTGATTTACATCAAATTTGATTTTATGTTTTGTTTAATTAGTTAAGAAACTAAATTTTAAATCAGTTTTCAAATTTTATCAAGAGTTTTAGCTTAATAGCAACTTTAAAAAATATAGCGGATAGATACATTTATGATGCCATTCATGTAACTTTTAAAAATCATTCAAACCTAACATACAAGTCTTTAATATTACACTTTAGTACCCTCCCCCATTTCATTCAACAAAATATAATTTTTAATTTTTTTTAAAAAATTCTCCAATAAGACACAGAAAGTGCTCCCGTTTTTCAGCTGACATTCTCTGATTTTGGATGCTTTTGGAATGACTTTTTCCTCCTCACAAATAAAAATCACCATTATCTTTCTTATTACTTTCATTGTTACCCTATTATCTTTCAAATATTTTCAAAGAAAAAAAAAAGTCCACCATTATTACAAGTTTGAGAAACTTTCAAAATCACTTCATAACTCATTATTACATAGATTACAGTAGTTTAGAAATTTTATAAATCTCTTTCTCTATTTTAGTAGCTAGGGAAACATTAATAAGAACCTGATTTCATTTATTTTTGTTTTTATAGAAATTTCTTATCAGTCACCAATCAATCATCGACCTGTATAGACCACTACCTTATTCTAGGATTGACCAGTATACGCTGTAATGATAGTAGCAAAAGTTCTTATTGCTAGAGATGATTATATGAGAGTATGGAAGGAGACTACTAAATGTTGAAATTAAAAATCTTTTAGTAAGGTAACAATGTCCATTGCGTTGCATCATAATGGTTTATATGGTGACATTATTGCAAGTGTAATTGAGAGGGAAAATTGGCTTGTGATCCAACCAAATTGATGATTAGCTATGTAATGAATGAGAGGGAAAAAATACATCTCACATTCATAAATAATGATAGGCAGGTGGCTACGTATATGTTGGATGTTACTGTCGATGGATCTAGGCCTATATTGAAGATAAATATCGATATAATATCTCAAGTAGAACCAACAAATTCAGCCCCATCCCCACCGCTACACCTGGAAATCGACGATGATGATTCGGCTGAATATGAGAGCCTGGATGCTCATTCAATGAATATGAATTATTATCCAATGAATATGAAAGATCATCCAACAGATGCGGAAGATCTCAAGAATTTTCCAAAAAAGTGCGAAGAGTGTGGATCGAAATCACACCCTAACCATTCCTTCTACAACAAATTAATTTCTACAAAGAATAAATATTCAGTAGCAAGAAAGAGCTGAAAATGTTATTGGATAAAGTATTGGTGAGAAAGTCTTTTGATTTTTCTATGTTGAAGGGTTGTAGTAAATACTTTAAGGTGAAATATGTATGTCTTATTTGTGCCTGAATGTTTTTGTTTAGAAAGTATGAATGCTCGAGCAACTTTTGCATCTACTAGTACATTGGCGATCACAGTCGCGATGTTGAACATGTCATTAAAAGACACAGGAATGTCTCAATTTTAAATGTAACAGTTGATTGCTTTAATAATTAATTTTGCAAATCTGTTAAAAGTCTCCCTTTTATGATTTTTGAGTTTTGAAATTTGTTAGAAGATGAATGCCATAATTGATTGCTTTAAAAATTAATTAATGGGAGACATATATATTTGGTTTAATTTTGATTATATGGATATATACTAGAAGAATGAATGGTATATAGGATCTACGATCAAATAGGATCACTGTCAATGCTAGACAATCAATATAATCAATGATTTTCAATGTACGTGTTGATATAATGGTTGAAAAATATTAGTCTATAGTCATAAATGTGAAAATTAAATAAATTATATTAAATTTAGGATCATTGATTGAGTCCACTATTGATCCTAGATTTTACACTTAATCTATAATATATTGGACGAGTATATAGCCATTACTAGTAGCTATAAAAACAATAATTAATTAATAACAAATTAAATTATTGAAATTTATAAAATTCAAGAAGCTTAAACAATTCATATTACTACTATATATAAGGGAGGATCTCAATTTTTGGTAGTACTCTCAAGAAAATTTTAGGTATTTCACTTTCTTGGCTAAATGAATTAAGAGAATACACATGGCAATTAATGATGTTCTTTCGTTAAATATTTTCAATTTTTCTCTTATTCTTTTTTTTAAGATCATTCGCACTTGTGTATTTGTAATTGGTCTCTACTTTCCACTTAATAGATTACTTTTTGGTTAAAACTCCCTTCATTTTTAAATTAATAATCACTTTTGCTCAAAATAATTTTTCATATAGAATTAAATTTAGTAATAATTTTCAAATACACCCTTATAATCAATATCGTTCAATTCTTAAAAAAAATATGTTATAATAAGGTAACTTAATCAATAATAATTACTACATTGCCTTTGTTATTTTTCTTAGGGGACATGAAAAAAGACAAACCAATAATTAAAATAAGATGAATAGAATATTCTTTAAAAGGGCGTGTAAAAAATAAACATGACAAGTAAATGACTTTAATTGAACAATTTGTTAATGTAATTTAGTTATTATTTAGTATCCTTAAAGATCACTGTTGAATTAATTTGTGTAAAGGTTCTACATTAAGGTTGTAACCATTATTATATATACTTGAAGTCATTGAAATATTTTTTTAGTATTAGATGAAAACAACGAATTTTGCAAAAACTCTTGTCACATGAACTTATAGGTGAAAATAAAATAATAAATATTAAAACAAATTTATTTCTATCTATAACTGAGAAATTATATATTCACAAATTCTTTAAAATATTAATATTTTTTTTTATTTTTGATCACCAATTAATTATAATTGTTAAAGTGTTATCGTGTTATTTCATAAAATATTGAATTACTTGTCGCTTTTGATATATTCTAATTCTCCAGTAATACTTTCTTCTGCGCAAATTAATTTTTATTTAAAATTATTCAGTTATATGATTAAGAACTTTAATAATTATAAAACTTAATACTATAGTAAAAAATATTATACAAATTATATTTTTAAAATTTAAATTATAACTTTCTATATTTTGAGTTCGGCCTGGGCTTACCAAGAGCCTCATGAAACTAGTAATTATGTAAGAGTCTACGTGAATTGGGGTGATAATCAAAGATGTATAAGGATAAGTACAGGTTGAACAAACAACATCCTTAGAGTAACATTTGGCAAAGCATAAGATGTTCTAAGGATTTCATTTGTTCAGTTACTACTCTTTCCTCATATATATTTGATCACCACCCCCAATTTAAATAAACTCTTATATGTTCATATGACTTGTTTAAACTCCTTGACTTGTATCAATTTCTATAATTTAATTTATTATTAGTTAATAATTTTTTTACAATATACTAGTAATAGTCTATAAACATATATCATTATATATACGGTGAATGACCGAATTATTATAATCTAATCTATACAAAGGCCTACCTTTATATTATACCTAATAAAATATGATACATGTTTATAGATTATAACTAGTAGAATTTTTCAAAAATAAATAAATAAATTGTGAAAATTTATACAATTCAAGAAATTTAAATAAGTCATATAATCATATAAGAGTTCATGTAAAATTGGGAGTGATGATCAAAGATGTATGAGGAAGAGTAAGGATTGGGCAAATGAAATTCTTACAACAAACTCATATTTTGCCAAGCATTACTCTAAGGAACATATTTGTTTAATCATTACTCATCCTCACACATCTTTGATCACCACCTCTAAATTATGTGGACTCTTATATGATCATATTACTTGTTTAAGCTCCTTGAATTAAGTTTAATTTATTACTAATTAATTATTATTATTGTCTTGCAATATACTAGTAATAGTTATATACTCATTCAATATATTATAAATTAAGCATATAGTTTAGGATTTACAATGGACTCAATCGATGGTCCTTAACTCAATATAATTTATTTCATAATCACATTTTTACTATATACTAATATTTTTGAATCATTATATCGATCCATATATACCTTACAAATGATAGAGTGACAATCTAGCTGGTCTAGAATCTACTATGCAAAATGAAAAATATTGATTATACTGATGGTCTATTAATTATGTTCAGCGATAACAAAGTACAAGTATTCAACTTTTTTAAAGGTAACAAAGTACAAGTTGCTACATTCTTCAACAATCCATAGTAACATTTGAGTGTTTTTTTTTATTTGCATAAAAGGAATACAAAACTTGTTTTATCTCTTTCATTAACTTCTCTATTTTATTTTGTTTTAAACAATTACAATGTCTCAAGTATCTCAAACATTCAATGCAAAAAAGTTCTACATTTATCGTCGTGGTAATCCAGCCGTCTTGAGAACGTTATACGCTGATACAAATTCAGATTGTAAATTTTTTAACTGTGCAGTTGAGAACGTTATACGCCAATACAAATTCAGATTGTAAATTTTTTAACTGTGCAGTTGAGAAGGCGAGTGCTTTCATATATATGCGTGTGTGTTTAATTTAATAATTTTTTATTTAAGTAATAAAATCATCTAAGTTTTTACTTTTTGGTGTAGGATAATGAAGGATGTTCTTTTTTAAGTGGCTTGAAAATGAGTGACCGATGAGCAACCTGTCAACGTTGTGTCCAGGATCCGAGACATCAAGTTTTTAATTTTGGTCTATCATCTCTCTCCACTTGAAACAAAACTAAAATATATATTATTTTCATTTATTTTGATTGTGTTTTTTGTTTCAATTTTGCAAATTTATCTCATCTATTAATAGACTTGAAATTTTAATCCTAATTGAAAATTGTTATCTTACTTATTTTTCTTGTTTCAATAGTATCCTTTTATGTTTCTGTTAAATAGGCAAGAGAGTATTATTACCATTTCAAAATGTAAGAGATTTTTACTTTATTATAGTTGAAACTGGTAAAAGCTTGATAATAGAGTCTAAAATAAAAATTATTCAATTACATTAATAGTTTTGCATACATTATTGGCATAGTTAGCTATATATTAGGATAATCTACGGTCAATCAATACAGACGATTATAAATCAAGCGAAAGGCGTTGACGACAGTAATGATGATTTATGACTATGAAGTTTGAATCTTTAAGAACTTTTCTCTTCTCTTTTATTAATCATTTTTGTGATCCATATACAAACAATAGATTGTTAAACTAATAAATTATGATGAATTTGAGAAAACACATGAACAAAAGAATTATTATTAAAATAAATAGAATAAGTAAAAATAACACATATTTCGATTAAAAAGGAGGCTAAAAGTTTAAGTCTATTAATTGATAAAAAATAGAGTAGAAATAAAAAATAATACAATCAAAATTAGTAAAATGAGTATAAATAACACATATTTAGGCAAAAATATTGAGAACCTGAAAGGGCAATAACAGAAGAGAATTTGAAATATTGAACACACATTTGACAGTAAATTCTATGAGATTTCTTGAAAATTTTTTAGAGATATTTCAAGCATCGACAACCAAAAGAGAAAAATGAAAATAGAAGAAAAGTTATTTTTTTCTTTAAAAATAATTACTATGTGATTTTTCAAAGAAAGGGTATATGAAAGTTGTGTTTAAGTGATTCTATTTATTTAGTCTTTTCAAAGAGCATACAATGGCTGTGAAAATTTTAATATAATGATTGTAATTTATAATTAGTTGATGCCTAGAGCGTGAACGTGGTTTATAACTGGTTGTTTGATTGATAACTGTAAAAATTGGATTACAATGAATAGAAAAATTATCTGAATCTCTTATAAATGACCATATGAACTACATGAATGGAGCTGAAATTAAGAATGAGAATGGTGATCTTGTGTATACTTAAGTTAAGCATGATGAAATCATTAATATTGTAACTAATGAGGTTAGAAATTATGTGAAAAAAATAAAAACTTAAACAACAATGGAAAAAAATTTGAAAGTCTATGGATAATAATGACTGCAGTGATAAAAATCCTACAGGAGTGATTTTCTAATAAGAGGCAACAAATTTGATCAAGCAAAGGGAGAAAATGGAGATTTAAGGAAAAAAAAAGAAAGCATTGACTAAAAAAAATCAAAAAAAAAATTCAATTTGTAGCTCAAAATGCTTGAAGTCAAAAGATAAAGTACTTGATAACAATGAATAAAGAATTTTGAAATTGAAGGACAAATAAATCGAATGAAAATATTTAAAGTTTGAAGAAAAAAGAATGAAAAAGGGACCCTAATGTATTTTTTTTTTTTAATAGAAGTTAAAGTTTGGTCACAATTTTTTTAAAATGTTGAAAACCTCATGATCCACAATTCTACTCTCTTTATTCTATTTCAAATCCTAACCCTAGAAAATAAATTAAAAAAAAAGAATATGAAGTGAATTAAGAGCTCGTTTGGGATTGTTGTTTCAAAACTGCTTATTTGAGAAACACTTTTATAAAATATCTTTTCAAAGAAAGTCCTTTTAAAAAAAATAATTTGTGTTTGGTAAATTCATTTAAAAAGTACTTTTGATAAACAGATTGTGTTTGGATAATCTTTTTGAAGAAGACTTTTTTTGAGGCAAATGACCAAAAAGGACATGTATCAATAGACTTTTACTACTAAAATTAATTTATAGAAAAAAATTATTTTAAATAACTATTATAATATTTTTATTTAATTAAAAAGTAAGTACTCTAAAATTTTTAATCAATATTTATGTACATAAATACTACTTCTTTGGAGGTAGTGGTATGCACTATGTATATCTTACCCTCCCCAGACCCCACTATGTGGGAATACACTGGATTTGTTGTTGTTGTTGTTGTATTTATGTACATAAATACATTAAAAATATTAAATAATGATATATTACTTAAATAATTTTAATATCACTTTTAATGAATTATTTATTTAAAATTAAAAATTTTAAAAAGAATTTACAAGTGTTGTCAAAATACAATCTTGACTTGATTCATCTGTCATTTGTTATCATTAACAATAAAAAATAAAAAGTTATATATTCTTTGGTCGTCATCGTCAATAATATTTTCAAATGTATTTAAAAAAAATGAGTGAAATAAACTAATAATATATAAATCATAAAATAAAATAAAAAATTATGATGTAAATATAAAATATAAAATTTTAAAATCAAACTTTAATTAAACTTATAAAATATGTTAATTAATTAATAAGGAATATATAGATATGTGTGTGTTGTGTGTGAGAGGGAGAAGTATTTTCTTTTTTTGAAAAATAAGCAATCACAAACAAACAGACACTAAGTTTTAAAAATGGGTAGCATTCTAAATAATCTCAACTGACTTATAGTTTTACTATTAAAAAGGAACATAGTTGCTATATAGGAGTGAAAAACTTGATTTACTTTTTAGTAAGTAATATTGCAGTTATCAACTTTAACACTTGGGGGAATTATAAGATATTGTGATTTCTCTAATCAAATAAGGATTTTAATTAATTTCAAAAGTCAAGATAATATATAACAATGACTTCTTTTAAAAAATGCTATTCCCAAACCAATTTTGGCCTAAAATATTTCCTAATATCAAGTTTGGTTCAAAAAGATAAGTCTTAAAACCTATACAAAGCATTCGTACTTCTAATATTCAACAATTCTTTTATTAAATTTACCCCAAAAAGAAACTTTTTGATGACTAAATTCTAGTTGGTTTTAGTGTCTTAAATTTTAGGAAAATATTTAAATGAAAATAATTTGAGAAAAATTGTGAAAAGACGATGTTGTCTATTGATGAGACTTTTAACAAAGGGCAAAAAGTTCAAATAATAATTATAAGACTCTTCACACTTTAATATAGTATAGATTATTGACTTACATCAAATTTGATTTTATGTTTTATTTAATTAGTTAAGAATTCAAATTTTAGATCAGATTTGGCAATTGAATAATTAATATATCATCTTTGAAATTAATAATGTCAAAATTGTTATAAAACAAGAAAGAATAAAGAAGAAGAGTAGAGAGAATAGAGAGAGTAATTCTTATTTCTCTTGTGGGATGAGAGATCATAAGATTGTAAATACAATGAACAAAACCCCTCTATTTAAAGGGAAAATTTACTCCTAGTCTGACTAAAAGACAGATGCTTCAAATCCTAATAGATATCGAAGTAGATCTAGATAGACATTCACTATAATCTAAATATATTTATAATACTCCCCCTTGAATGTCTAATTGGTAGATAATGTGCCTCGCTAAAACCTTACTAGAAAAAACTCAGTAGAAAAAAATTTTAGTGAAGGAAAAAGAGTACACATCTCTAATAATGCGCATTTCGGTTGCCTCATTAAAAACTTTACAAGAAAAACTCAGTGGGACAAAACCTTATAAGAGAAAAAGAGTACAACACGTATTAACTCCTCTTAATGAGAACATCCTTGACCTTTGCATCTCGATCTTGTGCAGCATCTTCTTAAAAGTTGCAATTGGAGAAGATTTGGTGAATAAATCAGTCATATTATTAGTTGAACAAATCTGTTGCACGTTAATATCATCATTCTTTTGTAGCTCAGTATGTAGAAAAGCTTTGGCAAAATGTGCTTCGTTCTATTTCCATTTATGAATCCTCCCTTAAGATGTGCTATGTATGCTGAATTATTACTGTATAAAATTGTAGGTAGATTGTCATATTTCACACTACATTTTTCTCGAATGAGATGTATCATGGACCTTAATCATACACATTCTCGGCTTGCTTCATGAATAGCTATTATCTCAGCATGATTCAATGAAGTGGCTACGATAGACTTCTTTGTATATCTCCAAGATATGGCAGTACCACCACATATGAACACATAGCCTATTTGAGAACGAGCTTTATGCGGGTCAGATAAGTACCCAACATCAGCATGACCAATAAGATCGGGACTGTAGTCTTTAGAATAAAACAAGCTCATGTGTTTTATCCCATTTTAATGTCTCATAGTAGGAGAAGAAATATACCTTTCTAACAAATTGACTGAAAAGGATATAGGCCTTGTAGTATTTGCAAGGTACATGAGTGCATTAATTGCACTAAGATATGATACTTCATAACCAATTCAATTCGATATATTTTGAATTTTAGCAAATAATCTATTTCTTTGAAAACTCACCAAGAGTTCTAATGATGTTCAAGTAATAAGCTTATACAATATAAAGATTATAAATAAGTTTCCCAGAAATTTTTATATGCTTCAAGCAGTTTGAATCCTTAAAAGGTTTCATATAAGTTTTGTCAAGTGACAATATTCAATATTTCATGAGTGACATCTTCAAGTGTCTGGACTGCAAATCAAATAAGTTTTACGCTTACCAAAATGCATCCTTTTATGTCACTTGATAAATATTTCTACGTCAACATGCTTAAATAAGTATAGAATTCAGATCCTCGTAATCTTTCACAATATTGTGTCAAAGATATTGATGATATATCATTTTGTATCGGTTCACAATGCGACATAACATTTTAGATCTCATCAATTCATTATTTTCAAGTACATAAACCTCTCATAAGTCTTCATGAAGTGGTATGTCATAGGCTCTTCAAGAGCTCATTGCCTTCTTATTATGATTATTTACTCCTTATTTTTCAAGGACTATTTTATTTGGAATCGATCAGTCTACCACGCTTCACGCATGCATAAACTTTGTCCTTTAGGAACACAAAATAAGAGCACTTGCGCTTAATATGAGATGCTTTCAGCATTTCACTTGAATTATCTTTTGGATGAGAATATGGTGATAATTCCTAACATATTTCATAGCGCTTATAATCTCCCCTTTATGTTAGGAAAACTAACATACACCCTCTACATCTTTGAGAAATCCATCGTTGTACATTATGGTATATTCATTAATTGTATAACGCATATTAAAATTATTAGATGGAATAATTGGTTCCCGACCTTGAACCAATTGAGAGGGAAGAAATAATCATAATTTATTGGTCTAATGCATACAAATGCTATTGCAATATATCATATTTTAGATCAATACATTAAGTTTTGTTCTTATTAATAATGATTTAGATAATTATCGAAGACATTCAATGCTAAACCATCATCATCAAGATGAATTATCTTGATTACACAATCTGAAAATTATGCTCAATTTATATTGAACAAGTAACTTCATGAATGTCAAACGTTGGTTGACCATGAATGTACATGTGATCATCTTATTGATGTATCTTTTCAACATATCACATGATAGGTGAATGGACCCTTATTCACCTTTTATAATTTTTAGATTTGAAGGGATCCAATCCCAATATTAGTTGGTCCAGCCAACTTGTCATGAGAACAAACGACATAAACAATTCTTGAAGAATCTTCTAGTTCTTCAATACATGCACATCTTCGAGATGTCACAATCATTCATATCAATTTATAAACTTTTATTCTAGTAAACTCCAATTTTATCATGACATGTACTTTTTCTTTAGTAAATTTCAGATTTACTATTACATGAACAAATTTCAGATTTACTACTTCAGAAGTAGATTTCAAAATTATTCAACCTCTTTCGGAGGTGAGTTGTGATCAAGTGCACGTTTGCATTAATAAGTTTCTCATTCCCTAGGAATGGAATATAATCGTGCCTTAAGTCTATCAAATTATGATATCTTATAACCTCTTTCAAGATTTTGCTACTTCAAAGCAAATCGAGGCATACATATAATGTAGAGAATTTTTTTCTAGCATATCTTATAATCATATAAGCGTGAGAAAATATTATCATCACTTTTGATGATCATTATCATATTGTCCCTCCATGCATATATTCGTGCATTCAATAACTTGTCTTCTTTCAGACATATTATGCACTGCTACCACATACACCTCAAGAATGAAGTAAGTTGTCATATTTCAGACTTATCATATATTGCTACCACATTCGCTTCATGGAATGGAGCATATTCAATGGGTCGAATTTCATGACTTTTCATCAAATACCCATTATTTTTTCTTAGCCATCATAATATATCAATATGGTGCATTGAGATTCAAACTCAACGTCTTATCCATATAAAGGCGTCTTAGGCATAAATCGATGGGACTTGAACCCAACATATTATCATCTCTTTTGATAATATTGTTCTTGAGAAATAAATTCAAAATATAAATGCTTCCAAACCAATTATTTTTTCTCAAATCCAACAATAATTATATTATTAGTATCAAAAGACAGATAACATAAGGAATTACTAACCTTGAAATTACCTTTAGATTTATAATTTCACCTTATTTGGCAGAATCTCGTGTTGATAATCTAAATTAGTTAGAGAATCAAAAACTTGTGTAGCCACGTACGAACAGATCTCAATTCGTAACAGACTTCGTACAAATCTCAATTGATAAGAGACTTTGTGCTGATAACGTGTTATAAAATTAGAAAGAATAAAGAAGAAGAGTGGAGAGAATAGAGAGAGTAATTCTTATTTCTCTTGAGGGATGAGAGATCATAAGATTGTAAATCAATGAACAAAACCCCTCTATTTATAGGGGAAATTTACTCCTAGTCTTAGTAAAAGACAGATGCTTCAAATCCTAATAGATATCAAAGTAGATCTTGATAGACATTCACTATAATGTAAATACATTTATAACAAAAATTGAGTAGTTGTAAACATTTTAAATTAAAATTTCAATTACATTTTATTTTTTAAGCTTTAAAAGTAACGATGGAGAGTCCTAATGTGCATTCGATTATGCATGCACATTTTTAGGATTCAAGATTTATCTCGTAAATTCAAATATGTTAATCCAATTAAAATTTATTTTTAAATTTAACAATTAACATAAAAGTCTGATAACTTCTAAATTAAAAAAAAAAAAAGAGGTTTTGTACATGCCTTAAATTGTGATTATACGGTTTTATTAAATTGTGACTTCCCAATATTGTTTGAAATAGAAAAAGTTTAAAATACAAAACTTTTTAAAAAAATATAAATATTTAATTGTTTTACTTGCAAATTCAAAAATAATAACTAATTTTACATAATCTAACTGATTTGCCCTATGTAAAGTAATACATGTTATTCTCCGACCCACCTAAACCCTATTAAACTAAGAAACGAAAAACATTGTTTTTTGTTTTGTTAATGATTCTAAATGTAATTATTTTTTTCTCAAATTATTGATCACGTTCTTCGTTGAACCCAACTTCCAACCTACCTTAACTCATCTTTAAAGCCCTCCAACATTAAAATTTGAACACAATGATGCTAAGAACAATAATTTGAATCACCCAATTCAAAATAAGCTGCAAATTATTCATCGAAAATTCAAAAACTTCATCAGAAATTTATCGAATTTCAACGATGTTAAACATAATTTAATCAAATATACACAGTACGTTAAACACATTTTCACCCAAAATGTATGGAAAATTGAATTTACACAAACGTAAATTATGTTAACTACTTAAAATTCAAAATTTGAAATGTTTATTATAATGGTTTTAACTTTATGTCAATAATGTCTTATTTCCATTTATCATACTGTCAATTGATTGGAAAGTAAAATTTTCTTATATATACCCATCATTATTTGGGGATTTCATTAAATATAAATTTGCACTAACACAAAGAAAATATTAAAATTATCTTCAAAAGAATATTTATCTCCACACAAATTCAATGTTTTTATATTTTTTTTCAAAGATTATTGTTGGAAGATCGTTTCACTAAAGATTTCGCCCGGTGGCGATTTGGAACCAACGGAGACTTCTAAATAGGAAATTGGTTCTAAAAACCAAATGAACTGACCGATAACTGAACCATCAGTCCAAGAAAGTCATAAATGATTTGGGAAAACTATGGAGAAGCTCAAACGGTGAAGATAAACATAAATGTGGAAAATGGCCTGAAGGATAATTACAATATCCACTACTAAAGAACTTTCGTCCCTGAAAGCCAATATATAGAAATAATCCCAAAAGATTGGAAGGATGAGTTATTGGGCCCGTAGATCCAAGCATGAATTCCTAGGTAACCTCAACAAAAAGAAAAAACTTCTAAGAGTTTTCTCTACAAGTATCCCTTTATTAACTAGAACTCTAATTCTACTTCCAAAATAGCCAAAACTCAACTTAACCGCTAACTGGCCTCAAACTGAACCAAAAAGGCTAATGCATGCATATCTAAATCACAATACCCTGATACCATCTCTATATCCACATAAATCAATAAGGGCTCATCCAAGCCAAAAACAAACCAAGACATAAGTCATAAAAATGACTTTAAATCCAAAAATAACTTTTCTTTACCATTTTGCACATGCTATCTACTCCAAGCTAGGAGGATAATCACTTGAGTCTCGTCCATGGAGTCTCATCATAGAGAAGTCAAAGAACTGAAGCTAACCTGATAAAAGTACACAAGAAAAACATGAATATAAGTTGATAAGGCACTGTCTAGGCATACAAATAGAGATAATCAAGGAATGAAATCCATGCCAATACTGAAACCAGTCCGAATGAAAATCAAACTGAAATCTCAAAATCCTAGGTATATGAAACATCCTAGTTTCTGAACCTAAGAAAATTTCCTAAAATTCTGGTCTCTAGACCCAATATGACTCATGGGTATGAGCTATAAGTTGGGGTATAAATGGTATGGTTCAGTCGTATACTGACCAGTATTGATTGGTGGGATGGATTTTGGTCTCTAGAATAGGTATGAGTTGAATGGTATGAGTCATATGATTGGATACAGATTATTTAGTTTGTGTTTTCCTTCGCTTAATCTTGGACTTGGTCACTTAAGTTGGATCTAAGTATGAGTGTATCAGCGTGATCCATAAGTTAGGGTACAAATCGTACCAGGGGCTCGTATGGTGAATAGTGTTCAAACCTTCTGTAATTCTATCTTGCCAGGGATACAGGTGAAGG
Organism: Capsicum annuum; assembly: GCF_002878395.1. NCBI lineage: Eukaryota > Viridiplantae > Streptophyta > Magnoliopsida > Solanales > Solanaceae > Capsicum > Capsicum annuum. The sequence goes on from NC_061117.1 coordinate 112,321,150, forward strand.
GTATGGATTGTAAGCTATCAATACGACTTGGGTAGGATAATTCATACACTAGAAAGTGTTGGGTCCAAAGGTTGAGTCTTAGAATACAAGTGATGGGTACCACTCATATCGAAGGGTATGACTCATAGGGTTTAGTCATACCCCTATGATGGGATTTTTGTGCAACTTAAGTGGGGGTATTTTGGACATTCCTCCACTTATCCTAATAAGGTCCCATAACTTCTAACTCACTTGGGAGGTTATTTACCCTATTATTCTATTCATTAACACTTAGAAACTCTGCGTAAACACTCTATAATTTTCTTAAGAGAGTTTTGGTCAAGGAATCCAAGGTATCAACTAGAGGAATAAATTGGGGATCTAGTTCGTGGTTTCTCCCCATCTACTTTGTCAATTAAGGCGTGTTCTCTTCTCTTACCATTAGGTTAACCTAAGGCATAGTCTTTATGAATGGTTTTCATGATTTTATGATTTTAGGTTTTCAACTATGATTTGGGGGTCTTGATTATAAATGATGGGTTATGGTTTATCATGATTTTAATTATGTATTTACATGCTTAATTGGTGGTTTTGGATAATTGGATTGTAAGGGAATGCTTAAATAGAAATTTTAATTGGTTTTGATTATATTATGCTCCCAATGTATTTGACAAAATGCCTATAAGGATGTTTTTATTGCATTGATCAGTTTTAATAGAACTTTTGCTTGGTTTAAACTTGGTATTGGAATTATACATGGTTTAAATAGTTTGGAAAAGTAAAAAGGCTAAATGGTTATGCTTTTGGGGTTTATGGGAATCCCCCAAGCGATTTAATATGGTTAATGAAAGGTACATGGAATCCTTTAAACCTATATATGGTTGGCTATGGATAAAACTTGTAAGTATAGTTCGTATGACGATACCACTACTAATGGAATTAGTTAATAAATGGTTAATATATTAGTTGGTTGCTTGGTAATGGTTTTAATTGGGCAATAATGGCAGGTTGTGTGTCAAAGCCGTGGAAGGTGAAGGTCTCGGAGGGACCGAAATTGAAAACTCATATTTGCTAATATGAAGTATGGTCCAAGTGACCATATTGATAATGTCACATTTTATATTTGGGAGATGTAATAGTCATCCCAAGTTTTCTTCCCTGGTCATGCGGTTTCACGTATTAGGGCCTTTTCATCATGGGGAGCTGAACCCATATAGCTCGTAGGTTGTTTAGGTTGGTAAGTCTATACATAATAGGTAAACGTTTTAATGTCATGCTAAACCCGATTTCCTTTTACTAGTGTGGTTCTATTTATATATTTATGGTTTATGTGCATATATATGGTTTTACTTGGTTTTATAAATGGCATTATCTTATCCTTATCTCGAGTTCATGCTAGTGTTCATCCGCTAACCCATATTCGAGCGGCTGTATACCCATACTATGCAGGAACCGGTCGTTCTACTCCTCCTACATAGTAATTGACTTGGGGATAGCTGTTGGATTGAAGTAGTGAGCTTCCATCTTTCAAAAAGGCTCCATTTTATGTTATGTATATTTTTAGTATATTTTTAGACATTTTTATTTATTTTTGGATAATGGTTTTGGATATGGTTGGGGGCATGTCCCAACCAGATATTCTTACTTTTTTGGTTAAAGGCTTTGTGGTATTGCTATGGGTTGGTATGGCGGATCTGTATGGGTGTCATCTTTAGCATTGGTATTGGTATTGGGGCTGATATCGATTGAAGATATTGTTGGTTTTTCCATCTTATTTCATTTTAGGATTAATCATATTATATTTTGGAACTTATTTGGTTATGGCCTAGTTTATGGCTCTCGAATTGGTATTAGTTTGGCTTGGTGGTTTGGTTGGTATGATTTAATGGAAGGACTGACTTGGTAGGGTTGGTCTAGGAATAGAACTATCCCAAAGTTAGTCCTTGTCTAGTTATGCTATCGTGTTATATGTTTGAAATTCATCCAACTCAGGGTAGAAAACTGGAGGTTGGGTTGGGTAATGGGGGTGGTCTTCGGTCCCAGTCATACTTGGGATGCCCATTATGATAAGGCCCCGAGTTGGGCCACATCAAGTTGGTATTAGAGCTTTAGGTTCATGGTCAATAAGAGTCCATAAAGCATTGTCTAGTAGATTCTCTCTTAGGAGTGTGTAGTGCTCCATACTTATAAGAGAGAGGGTATAAAGCATTTAGGAATGTTTCACTTTCTTAGTATTCTATTTTCAAGCTTGGAGTCTAAGTCTTGGAATTAGTTTCTAATCCTTGGTTGTTCACTTTTCAAATCATGCCTCGATGATCTGGAACACAAGAAAACTATTGAGTCCCATCTGGGGACAATGTTGATGGGGTACGCCCTACATCTAGAGTTCATCTTTAATCTTAGTGTTCTATCCCTGATAGTTCTAGAGTTCCTCCAATTGCTACTAGTCCTCCTCAGGGTGAGGTGACTAATGCAGAATTTTGCCAATCTGTTCATACTATTGCTCAGATGGTTACAACTTAGGATGAGCGGGGTGCGTCTGGTACTTTGTCTGCTGAGACCACAAGGGTCAGCCAATTTATGAAGATGGGTTCTCATACTTTTAATAGAGTGAAGGTGGAAGAGGATCCACATGCTTTTCTAGATAAAATAGAGAAGATATTTTGGGTGATACAGGATACCAATGTGGAGGAAGTAACTTTGCAGCTTATCAGCTCAAAGATATTGCATACCAATGGTATGAAGAGTGGGTCAGGGATAGGGGTGATGTGGAAGAGTTAGTCTTACGGGATACTTTTTCTATGGCCTTCTTAGATCATTTCTTTTCTTAAGAGTTGAGGGAAACAAACATGAAGGAGTTTGTGAATCTTAGATAACGGAGGATGTCTATTAAGGAATGTGCCTTGAAGTTTCATCAACCATTAAGGTATGCTCTTGATTTTGTGGCTAATATGAGAGCGAGAATGAGAAAGTTTTCTTCTATATTGAATCGAAATTTGATCTTGGAAAGAAAGACTGCTTTGCTGATTAAATATATGGACATTTCTAGGTTAATTGTTCATATACAATAAGTAGAGGATAAGAAGAGAAAATAGTTGAAGTTTGGAGAACAGCAGGGTAAAAGGAGCAGGTTTTCTGATCAGGGGTGTGCAAAGTCTCAGGGAGTTTGAGATGGCAGAAAATGGCAATAAAAAAGTGGGGGAGTTCTGGATACTTTCTACTGCTATTGCTCTTTACCTAAAGCAGTCGAGTGACAGGCGCCATTAGAGTGGTGATAATTTTTGACCACGAGGTGCCCAATCTCAGGCGAGAAGGGTCAGTCAATTTCTTTATGCCCTCTTTGTTATTTCTATGTTCATTCTCATTGGGGTTATTGTGATGAAAAAAGGGACAAATTCTTCAAGTATGGCCAAACAGTACATCGAATCAGGGATTATCCAATTAATAAGGTTGCTATGATAAAAAATAAGGTACTGGTGGCATCATTTTCTGATCCTGCAATCGATGGTACCGCACCTACTTTTGTTACTGCTCCTGGTTTGGTCGAAACAGGTTGTATACTTTGGCATCCCGACAGGAATTTGAGGCATGCCTAATGTCATTACTGGTATGTTACAACTCTTTTCTTGTGACATATACTATCTGCTTAATCTGGAGTCCACTCTTTCTTATGTAACTCCTATGCGGCTGTATCTTTTGGTTTTGATCTCAAAGTTATTTTGGATTCTTTTACTATTTCTACCCCGGTAGGTGACTCAATTATTGTTGAGAGAGTCTATAAGGGGTGTGTGGTATCTATTGGTGGTAGGCGGACTTTGGTAGATTTATTTGAACTTGATATGGTGAATTTTGATATTATTATAGGGATGGATTAGTTACACTCTTATTTTGTATCCTTGGATTGTTGGACCCGTAAGGTTGTCTTTATGTTCCTTGGTAAACTTGTTATAGAGTGGAAGGGTAGTTCCCTAGCTCCTAAGGGGAGGTTTATTTCTTATCTTAGAGCTCAGAGGTTAATCTCTAAAGGTTGTCTTTATCACTTGGTCTGGGTTAAAGATTCTAGCTCGAAAGGTCCTTCCTTACAGTCAGTCCTGGTGGTAAATGAGTTTCATGAGGTTTTTTCCAGATGATCTTCTTGGTGTTCCTTCGATAGGGAAATTGAGTTTGGTAGTGATATATCCGAAGACTCATCCAATTTCTATTCCTCCATATAGAATGGCTCCGGCTTAGTTGAGGGAACTCAAGAAGTAACTTAAGGATCTTCTGGATAAGGGGTATCCCTATAGGGTGCACCGGTTTTGTTCGTGCATAAGAAGGATGGTTCCTTTCAGATGTACATTGACTACAGATAATTGAATAAGGTGATGGTCAAGAACAAGTATCTTTTCCCAAGGATAGATGACTTGTTTGATCAGTAGCAAGGTGCCAAGTTCTTTTCTAAGATAGATTTTTGGTCTGGGTATCATCAGCTAAATATTAGGGATATGGATATCCCTAAGATGGCTTTTTGTACTCAGTATGGGCACTTTGAATTTTTGGTAACGCTGTTTGGATTGCCTAATGCCTCGGCGATATTTATGGATCTGATAAATAGGGTTTTCAAGCAGTTCTTGGATCTCTTCATCATTGTGTTTATTAATGACATTCTGGTTTATTCCAAAGTGAGGTCGATTATGCTTATTACCTCTGTGTGGTATTACAGTCCTTGAACGAACATCAGTTGAATGCCAAGTTCTCTAAGTGTGAGTTTAGGTTGAACGCTGTGACTTTTATTAGTCCTATTATTTCTAGCGAGAAGATCGTGGTGGATACACAAGAAGGTTATTTATGGTTAAGAGGTGTCCTAGACCCATAACTCTAATCGACATCCGGAGCCTTTTGGGCTTGATTGGGTATTATCGGCGGTTTGTGGAAAGATTTTTGGCAATAGTTGCTCCTTTGATTAAGTTAACTCAGAAGAATGTGAAGTTTTCGCGGTCGAATACTTATGAGGGAAGTTTCGAGAAGTTGAAAGATAAGATAACATCGGCTCTGGTTTTGACATTGCCTTAGGGAAGTGAGGGATTTGTAGTTTATTATGATGTATCTAGGGTGGGGATTGGTTTTGTCTTGATGCAACATGGGAAGGTAATTTTTTATGCTTCCAGGAAGTTGAAGATACATGAGAGGAACTATCCTACTCATGATTTAGAGCTGTTGGCGGTGGTTTTTTCTTTGAAAATCTGCCAGTATTATTTGTATGGAGTGTACGTAGATATCTTTTTCGATCATAAGAGGCTACAATATGTGTTCACTCAGAAGGAGCTCAATATCAGGCAAAGGAGGTGATTGGAGCTTCTCAAGGACTATGACATGAGTCTTCACTATCACCCAAGTAAGGCTAATGTAGTTGCTGATGCTCTTAGCAGGTTATCCATGGGGAGTTTGGCTCATGTAGAGAAAGGTAAGTGGGAATCAATGAAGGATATTCACCACTTGTCTAATCTTAGAGTTTGTCTTTTAGACTCCAAGGATAGTGGGGTGATAGTATAAGAAATGGTCTAGTCATCTCTTAGTGCTGAGATTAAGAAGAAGTAAGTACTAGATACCATCATGATGAAAATCAAGAATAATATGGGTATGCAGAAATTAATGGTGTTTTCTATCAATGGCGATGGTAATTTATGGTACCAAGGGAGGTTGTGCATTCCTGATGTCGACGGTTTGCAAAAATAGATCTTGGCTGAGGCGCATGAGTCACGCTATGTTGTTCATCCCAGTTCTATGAAGATGTATCATAATCTCAAGGAGATATATTTGTGGAACAATATGAAGTGGGATGTGGCTAATTTTGTGGCCAAGTGCTTGGTGTGTCAACAAGTTAAAGTTGGACACATAAGATCTAAGGGTTATATCAAGAGATTGTTTTGCCCAAATGAAAATGGAAGGTAATCAATACAGATTTTGTTATCGGTTTTCCCCAGTTTCGAAATCAATATAATTTGATTTGGGATATCATGGATAGGATGACAGTCTGGTCACTTCTTGCCAGTGAGGACTACCTTATCGGTAGAGGATTATGCAAAATTATATCTTCAGGAGATTCTGAAGATGCATAGGGTACCTGTTTTGATTAGCTTTGATCGTGGTACATAGTTTTTATCTCAATTCTGGTGGTCTTTTCAGAAGGGATTGGGTACCAAAGTGATTTTGAGTACTGCTTTTCATCCAAAGATAGATGGACAAGAGAAAAAACTATGTGCTTTGGGCTTGTGTGATTGATTATTATGGAAATTGGGTTAAGCATCTACCTTTGGTACAGTTTGCTTACAATAATAGCTATCATTCTAGTATTTCTATGTCTCCTTTTGAGGCATTGTACGGTAGGAGTAATAGATGTCCTATTGGTTGGTTTGAGCTTAGGGAGGCAGATATATTTGGTCCTAACTTGGCTTACCAGGTTTTGGAGAAGGTGAAGGTGATTTGGGATAGGATAAAGGCTGCCTAGAGGTACCAAAAGTCCTATGCAGAATTAGGCGTAGAGACTTGGAGTTTGAGGTTGGGGATTAAGTATTTCTCAATGTATCTCCTATGAAGAGAGTATTATGGTTTGGTAAGAAGAGAAGCTCAGTCACCGGTGTTGGTCCTTACGAGATTTTTTAGAGAGTTGGTAATGTTGCTTACGAGTTGGAGTTACCTTCTAGCTTGAGATCGGTTTATCTGGTATTTCATGTCTCCATGTTGAGGAAGCATCTTGGTAATCCTTCTTGGATTGTTCCTTTGGTAGGGTTGGGTATCTCAGACTCTCTATCTTATAAAGAGGTCCCGATTGAGACCTTGGATAGGCAGGTTCGTTGGTTACAAACCATGGATGTGGCTTCGGTTAAGGTTCTATGGTGAAACCATTAGGTGGAAAAAGCTACATAGGAAGCAGAGGAGGACATAAAGTCCAAGCATCCGCATCTGTTTTCTGCTCTTGGGATTCATGCGGAAGGTATGTGTCTTTAACACATCTTTATTTTCTGAGTTTGTTAAAGGAAAGATTAACATATTTGCCTTTTTGTTTTCAAACTTTGTTAAAGATTGGAAATATATTTGATAGTGCAAATGACTCGTGCGTGTGGTTACCCCTACCTTATTCGTCATTCGTGGAAGAATGTTCCTAGTGGGGGAGATTCAAACATCTTGGTTTCTAGACCTTAGAAAATTTCCTGGAATTTTTATCTCTGGACCCAATACTACTCATGGGTACGAGTCATATCTTGGGATATGAATGGTTTGGTCTAGTCGTATGCTGACTAGCATTGGTTGGTGGGTTTAATTTTGGTCACTAGTGTGGGTACAACTTGAATGATATGTCATATGATTAGATACAAATCGTTTGGTTTGAGTTTTCCTTAGCTTAATCCTAGACTTAGTTTCTTAAGTTGGATCTTAGTACAAATGGCTCACCGTGAGCCGTAGCTCGTATGGCGGACAATGTTCAAACTTTCTGTAATTTTATCTTGCCAGGGATATTGGTGAAGGGTACAGATCGTATGCTGTTAATACGACTTAGGTAGGATGAGTTATATACTGGAAAATGTTGGGTCCAAAGGTTGAGGCTTAGGATAGAAGTGGTGGGTACTACTCGTATCAAAGAGTACGACTCATAGGGGTTGGTCATACCCCTATGACAAGATTTTTGTGCAACTTAAGTGGGGGTATTCTGGACATTCCTCCACTTACCGTAATAAGGTTCCATGACTTCTAACTTACTTGGGAGGTTATTTACCCTATTATTCTATTCATTAACACTTAGAAACTCTGCGTAAACACTCTATAATTCTCTCAAGAGCTTTTTGGGCAAGTAAGCCAGGTTTTTAACTAGACGACTAAATTGGGATCTTGTTGGTGGTTTCTCTCCATCTACTTTGTCAATTAAGGCATGTTCTCTTCCCTCACTATTAGTTTCAACTAAGGCATGGTCTTTATGAATGGTTTTAAAGATTTCATTGTTGTATGATTTTGGGTTTTCAAATATGATTTGGGGTTTTTTATTATAAATGATTGGTTATGGTTTCACAAGGTTTTAATTATGTATTTACATGCTTAATTGGTTGTTTTGGATAATTGGATTGCATGGGAATGGTAATTGGAATTCGTTTTGGTTATATTTTCCCCCCAATGTGTTCGACAAAATGTCTATAAGGATGTTTTGATTTCATTGATCATTTTTAAATGAACTCTTTCTTGGTTTAAACTTGGTAAAGGAATTATGAATGGTTTAAATGGTTTGGAAAGGTAAAAAGGCTAAATGGTTATGCTTCTGGGGTACGTGGGAATCCCCCAAGTGGTTTAATATGGTTAATAGAAGGGTACATGGAATCCCTTAAACCTATATATAGTTGGCTATGGACAAAACTTGCAAGTATAGTCGGTATGACGATGCCACTAATAATGGCCTTGGTTCATAAATGGTTAATAGATTGGTTGGTTGCTTGGTGATTATTTTAATTGGGTAATAATGGTGGGATGTGTAGCAAAACTGTGGAAGGTAGAGGTCCCAGGGGGGCCAAAACTTGAAACTCATATTTGCCTATGTGAGGTTTGGTCCAAGTGACCATGTGCATGAAGTCACACTTTATATTTTGGGGATGTACTACTTATCCTAGGTTTTCTTCCCTGGTCGTATGGATTCACTCAGGTAAAGGTTTTAATGGCATGCTAAACCCAGTTCCCTTTTCCCGACATGGTTCTATATATATGTATGGTTTGTGTGCATATAGATGGTTTTACTTGGCTTTATAAAAGGTATTATGTTATTCTTATCCTGAGTTTATGCTAGCGTTCACCCGCTAACCCATCTTCGGGCGACTGTATACCTACTCTATGAAGGAACCAACCATTCTACTCCTCCTACATAATGATTAACTCGGGGAAAGCTGTAGGATTGAAGTGGTGAGCTTCCATCTTTCTAGAAGGCTCTATTTCATGTTAAGGATATTTTAGACATTTTGATTTATTTTTGGATAATGGTTTTGGCTATGGTTGGGGGCATGTCCCAATCGGATATTCTTACTCTTTTGGTTTGTAATGACCCTTCAGGTTATTTTCCATATTTATGTTTATCTTCACTGTTTGAGATTCTCCATAGTTTTCCTAAGTCATTTATGACTTGTTGGGATCGACGATTTGGTTACCGGTCAGTTCGTTTGGTTTATAGAGCCAATTCTCTATTTAGAAGTCTTTGCTGGTTCCAAATGGCCACCAGATGAAAAATTTAGTGAAATAATCTTGGATGCAAATTTCAACTGTGCCAGCAGATTTGGAATATGGATTCTAGTCTTGGTAGACCTTTAGTTCGAGTCTCAATGCACCGAGCTTATTTTGATCTATTATTCAGAAAGTTAAAAATTGGAAAGAATGGGTGTGGGACATATATTTGGTTGAAATGACCTTGGATGGAAAATTTGACTTTACCATCGCATTTGAAACATCAATTTTAGGCTAGGGAGACCCTTTGTTTAGGTCCCAAGGCTCCCGAACTCATTGACTTATTGAGTGGATTTTATGAAAAGTGATGAAACAATAGGTGTGGGCCTCACTTTTTCCCTAAATAATCTTCGATGAATGTTTTGATGATTCCAATGGATTTGAAATGTGGTTTACACTCAAAATTCATAATTCGATCATGTTATTTGGATTTCGGATGAGTTTTGAGTATCAACAACTTATTTTTAAGTTTGCTGTCAGCTGGTGCAACCGCGATCATGGACAAGAGTGTATGATCACTTGAGTGCGATCGCAGCCCATAGGACCACAATAGCGACATCTCTTTAGATGTGCTATAAAAAGTCCCTAAGACACGTTTAGGGCATTTCCCCTTCACTATTTAGACCCAGGAACCCTATAATGAGTGTAATAACTCAAAGTTGGTCATGGGGGTGACTTGGGAGCCTAATTATCATCTTGTATTGCAATTATCTTCAAGATTAAGGTAAGAATTTCGTGAATTCATGAGTGAATTTCATAGTTTTGACCTAAAACCCTAATTGAGCTTAGGACTTAATTTTAGCCCAAAGTATGCTTAATTTTCACCCATTTCTTAAGGGTTATGATTCTTTGTTCATGTGTGAACATTAGGTTGGTCTTTAAAACTCATTTTTCGTATGTGTTACCCACTTGGGGTTGTGGTGTCATTTTTTGACCCAAAGCATAATAGTGCAATATGGGTATTATTGGACTCGTATTGATGAGTAGTTTATGGTTTTGATAGTGTGATTGCATTTTGAGGATTGTAAAGTGAAGACAAGCATGTGGTGCATGAAGTGAGGCTTTGCAGTTTGACCTTAAGGTAGGCTTCTGTCTACGTATCTTCTTAAATGATATGTGATATATATTACGTATAAATTTGGATGTTAGGATTGATAATTGAGTAAAATGACCTACCCTTGATTGTTCATGCTTGGAGATTAGATGAGGGCCTTGGACTCGTAAAATGACATGTTTATACCCTTTTTGTATCCTATTTCCTTTCCTCTCTAGTTTAGATTAGTTATAGCATGGATATGATATAATGATATATTTGGAATATGGTTTTAGCTTTTGAAGCATAATTTGTATATTTAGCCTTATTGGGCTAGTGTGGTAGTCTTGAACCCGTAAGTTGTTTAGAGTTGACTTGAGTACCCTTATTTCTAGTTGAAGTGGCTACCTTAGGCTTGAATATGGCTTACTTGACATCTATAAGATGAACTAGACACCTTAGCCTACTCTGGGGCATAGTATGCCTAATTATGAAAATTGTGGATTAGAAGTGGGATCATTTGGCCCACTTAGGCCTAAGCTTGTGTTATGTCTTGTGGACGTAGTTGTGGATGTTAGACATAGATGAGGCTAGTAAACCTTAGGATAAGGTCACTTCATAACATGGTAAAATGTATTGATGTTCCCCGATTGTTGCTTTAAGTTATAGTTATGATACTTCTTGCGGAAGTTATATTGGGCATTTAGAGACAATATTCCTCCTAGATACGTCAAGTAGCCTATGGAGATGCTATTTTTTCTTAGTTTTGATGATTGGCCTAGAGAGTTTCTATTTCTTTAGTCATGATTATTGGACCTATGGATACGATGTTCCTCTCAGATATGTAAATTGGCCTAGAGAAGTGATATTCCTCGTTGTCATGATGTACGACCTATTGATATATGATATACTATAGACAATAATATGTCTATCTATATTATGCCTCCTTGATGTGAGATGACTCTTGTGTGAGAGATGATTACATAATTATTGATATTATGCCTCCTATATGTGAGATGCCTCCTATATGTAAGATGATTATAGATATGCTACAACTTATGAATATGATTACTAATATGAGTCTCAGATATGTGTATGGGCCTAAGGCCATGATTTTGATGTTGTGATTATTTCAAATAAATTGATAGGCCAAGGGCCATGTTATGATATTGGCTTAATAGTCAAGAAGTGTTTATCATTGTAAATGATGTGACTATATTTTATGAATATGAATATATATATGGTTGTATACACATCTCTCTGGTATGCGATGGAGGAAGATGCAGTATGATACTTACTATTCCACTGATTGAATACTAGTGGTGGCATGTATAAATTTGGTACATTCATGATTATATCGGTATTGATATGATTCTAGTTAAAATATGATCTTATGATTGCTCTTCCTAATTGTGGGTTAAGCGAAGTGGTAGCTAGATGTCTTTTAGGTAGCTATAGTACTTAATGGCTAGAAATCTAATGTATTAGTTAATGAACCTTGCTTAGTTAAAATATGGTAGCTAACGATTAGAGTTGATATGTGGCCATGAAAATGGGTTTATCTATGAGAATAGTTAGTTTCTATTGAAAACAAAGTTGTGATGCTGATTAGTTGTTAAGAAAGGATAATGTCGCTTAATATTGCTAGATGATAAAGGAAGATAGTGATAATGACGGCAAGTTAATAATGATGCCCAGATGAAGATAATACCGAGTTAATAATGTTGACAAACTAATAATGAGGATTAGTTGAATAATGAGGATTAGTTGAATAACGAGGATTAGTTGGTAAACGATGGTTAGTTAATGATTGGTGTTAGTTAATAAAAGATTCTTAGATGATAACTGGTAATTTGTTGGCTAATGATGATTATTGGATATATGATAATTAGTTGATAATAATGAATAGTGGATAAATGGTGATAATGGTCCTTTGATGAATAGCAAATTAGCAGTTTAATAATCATAAGCGTTGGTTAGCTAATAAAGAATAGTTGGGATGTTTTGACAAGATAAATATCTTTACGATTATGAGTATATCAGCTTGCGTCTGTGCACCTATTATATTCTTATATTTATGTTCTTATAGTTATGATGACATACTGACACCCAACAAGGATGAAGGATATTATGATGATATTGATACGCAGTTTGAGTCCGAAGGAACTATTGAGATGATATTGATAACCAGTAAGGCCGGAGGATATAATGATGATATTGATACTCGATTCGAGTACGAAAGATACTATTGAGATAATATTGATACCCGGCGAGGCTGGAGGTTGATAACGATTATGATGGTCTTGATGAGGATAGTTATGATGAGTTGTGATATTGATGGTATACTTTGTATTCATTCCTACATGATCATCGCCTATCACCAATATGCACCTATATTTATCAGCCGGTATGGGACTATTGCATAGATATGGGTGAAGGATATGTCTTATGTTATTGTTTATTGATTGAACCTTCCGAGCCTAGGGAGGTGGGGGTACACATATACTTGGCTAGGTATTTGGTTGTCTAGAGTACCCGGTTATTCACACTGTTATTGATATTGTTGTTATCATTGTTATGATCATTATTATAGCTAGCTTATGATATATTGTCATTGATTCGGTATCAGTATTTAAGGTATGTCTTCGGCCTCTCCTATCATATGATTGCATTATTATGCACGATTAGTTCATGTCTAGCCATGTGGATTTGAATCCCCGAGTATGATAGTATTTAAATCATAATTGTATTACAATGAGGTTTCAGAATGAGAATATGATGATATAGGTTATGCGTTGAGATGATCTCGTGTCCATATGTACTTATACCTATATACATATCTATCTATATGAAGAGATGGCACTACCATATATCCCTTCCTTGTTGTTCATTTTGTATAGTTGTTACTTTGCCTTGTATATCACTATATATCTTTCTTTCGCTCTTTATTCATATATTGACCTGGGATATACGGTATAACATTGATGTATATTAACTGTAGCTAGAATATGATAGTTCACCCTGATGCTTCCTTAGTCTTATTATGTTAAACTCTTGGACATGAACATGATAGTTGTTCCACATTTTCTCATTGACTTGTCATATAATTTATGGACTCTTGGGTGTAGTATCCATTTTGTTTATATGTTGTATATATCTACTTTATCTTTGGAGCTCAATTGGCATTTACCTACTGAGTACTATTTTTTTGGTACTCATACTATACTTCTGCAGCTTGCAGATCATAGTATGGGTTATCGCCGTTGATGTGTGCATCGTGCGGAGAAGCCCTAGTTCATAAACTTAGAGTGAGCTCCTGACGTTCGAAGTATTACTTATCTCTCTCTTATGTATTAGACTAATCTGTAAGTTGTATTCGGAGATAAGTTATATCAGTGTATTTCTCTTGATATTTCACTTTTGTACTCTTTTTATATTAGAAGCTCTTGTACTAATATGACTAGGTTTTGGGATTCTTCTAAGTATTGATCTTTATTTCATATATTCTGCATTCTTTTCCTTATATTATTAAGTAGTCCGTTACTAGCCGTTCCAGACTATGGGTTGGCTTTCCTACTAGTGGGTTATGGTAGGCGCCATCATGACCCGAGAAAATCAGGTCATGACATGGTTACAGGCTTTGTGGTACTTCTATGGATTGGTATGGGCGGGATCGGTATGGGTGTTAGCCTTAACATTGGTATTGGTATTGGGGCTGATACTGATTGATCATATTATGTTTTGGAACTTATTTGGTTATGGCATGGTTTATGACCCTCCGATTATATTGGTTTAGCTTGGTGGTTTGGTTGCAATAGTTTGGAGGATGGGATAACTTGGTAGGGTTGGTTTAGGAATAGACTTATCCCAAAGTCAGTCCTTATCCAGTTACACTATCTTGTTATATGTTCGAAATTCAGCCAACTCTGGGCAGGCGGCTGGAGGTTATGTTAGGTAATGGGGGTGGTCTCCGATCCCGGTCGAACTTGGTACGCCCATTATGATAAGGCCCCAGGTCTGGTCGTGTTAGTATAACTACTCATCACTGAATATTCCACTCCAGGATATCTCATCCACTGAGAATGCAGCCATACTGAATCCAACTCGAGAATATTACTCTCACTGAGTAAATCATCAAAAATTCCCAAAGAAAACTGAAACTCGAGGACAAAACTGAAGTACCAATATGGGGCCCATGGGCTATCATCTGATCACTCATCAACTACGGTCCAACCGAAGTCTAGAAGATCAAATAGGAAACCACAGAGTAGGCTCAACCAGCCTAATAATGAAATCTAAACAAGGACAAGTCTAATACAAAAGCTGCACACAAGCTCTACAACACCAAGATAAAATCTCAATACTAGGTTGAATCGCTCGCTCTCAAATATCCAAACAAAAACTAAAAACGGGTAGGCATTAATGCTCCATATCAATCATACTTCCATATTGCCATTCCAAGGAGTCAAATCCAAAACTGCGCTAATAAGGCTCTATCAATGTCAACTATCTCAAATCAACTCTATTATCCAAATCTTACATCTCCGAGATAAATCATACTAAGCCACGGTCGAGACATATCCGGAGAGAAAAATCAAAACAAGGATTACTATTGACTGATAACACAAGCAACCAACTCTATATCAGCTGAAGGAAACGAAATATATCCGCAAAATAGAAATCATAAAAAAGGATGAACCACTGGCAGAAAATGTATATAACCCACTCCATATCTACTAGAGTGCATGAACTATCCAAACATACTCAAAAACTTTCCAAGGCTGAAAACCACTCCAGAAATGGCAAAAGCTCTAGCAACTTACAAAAATGCAACTTAGTCCAGGAACTAACCCAATCCAATACTCCATCTAGGCAAAGAAATAACCATCGGTACATATCACAAGGAGAAACACTCCACTAAGTCTCACAAGGCCAAATATACTCTACCTTCCACACCAACTCACAAGTAGTACCAAGTGAACAACTCTTAAATACTCCAACCTATATAACTTGGTGATCTTAGAAGAGGATGATAATCAAAGGTGCTGTTTGGAAGAAGAAACACTTAATTATTTCTAAATAAATACTTCCAAGGCAATATCCAAGGAGAGCTCCTTAAGAACATATGCTTGAAGACCTAATAAAGTTCTTGGCTAATAATTCCAACTTCAGGAAGAGTGATGAAGAAATGATTCAAATGAGTATACTTGACAAACTCCCATGTGATAATAACTTCCCTATGTAGCAAATGAACTCCCATGATGAACAATAAGGTGAAGACGATACTTTATATGAGATACAAGGTAACAATGCTAACCCTTGCACTTCTATAAACTTGAAATGTCATGATGAATCTAGTAGCTAAGTGAGTGTGATTGATGATTTGTCTGGTATAGGTTTGCATGACTCTTTCCTTTGTGATACTCTTTATAGTGCTAAGACGCATGAAAATCAAGTTCTTGTTGTAAGTTTGCAAACACTAGTTAACCCTATAGATGACCGAATTGACTCTTCTAGTAAGATCAATTTGTGTCCACCTAGTGTTGACACCCAATTTTGACTCTTCGAGCTTAAAATTAATGCCTTCAGGTTTCTTGATTGTTAAAGGGCACGAAATATAATTTTCACATATTTTTTTTACAGTTGTCAATACATTATTGATAATCATCATTATTTTAGGATTTTAACCAATTTATTGTCATATTTTAACTTCACATAATTCATTGATAAACATCCAAAATTTTGTAAATTTAGGATTTTTATCAATTTATAGTCATTTTAAATTTTTTTGCACAATCATCTATATGCGTGCACAGAATAACACTACAATTCTTTATCGCATATTATAATTTTAATTTCTATAGCATAATATATTTTTTCAAAGATAATTATATTTTATTTATTTTTTATATTTTTCTGTAATTATATATCTACATTTAAATTTTTGTACATTATTTAATACATTTCGCGAATGATAAGTCGGTTTAATTATTTTAATACACAGAGTAACAAATCAATCAATTCAATATCTCATTACCTTTAAAAAGATGACACTTGAGGTGATGGGTTGGTGTTTTCATCTCTTGAATAAAAAGTCTTAGCATGATGGTTAAAAGAATGAAAAAATCTATTGGACAATCCCATGGTCTAAATCATGCCTCAGGAGACAAGATGGGTTACTTTTTTATTTTTTAGATAAAAAGAGATTTTTTTTAATTATAAATAAAGGGGTAGGGTTAATATTTAACACACAAAAATCTGATTCTTTTTTCTCTCTTCTCTTATTCACTAGCATTTTTTCTCTCCATTCCTATCTTTCTTTTCCACCATTCAACTTCCATGGATGCTCCACCTCCGATGTTCGATGAATACCACCACTACCTAGCTCTCCCTTTCTCTTTCCTTTTTTTCCCCCTACGCTACTGTGGTGATGGAAAATAACCACATCTGTTCATGCTAGTGAATTTTTGGTGTTGTTCAGTTGAAAAATGTTGAAGTGACAATGATAATCACCATTCCTGTAACTTTTCACCTCCGCTAGACTAAATTTCATCGAGTTTAAATGTTATGTGTTGGTTTTTTACAAATCAGACCAAAATAATATCTCCCTTGTCCCTTTTCTAGATCTGGTTGGAGTTTAAAGTTTTGTGGTTTTTGTTGCTGGTCGGAAAACTCCATTAATGGTGACTTCCATTCATTCATTGTTTCTAATGGCTCATTGTTTATCGCTTTATTATTTTGTTCTATCAATTATTGTCATTCTACTATTATTAAAGTTTCTACTAATTGACATAACTAAATGGGCTGATTCTACACCATTTTGTTGCTATGGTTTGTTCATAGTTGGGTCCTCTTGATTTATTGAAATGATTTTGTGTTTCTAGAATGCTTCAGTGACCGATTTAGTCCCTCTCATGCATGTATCACTTTGGTAGGATTTTTGTGAATTGTACTTTGATATTTTAGCTCTTAATTTTTATTATACTGATAATATCAAGACGCTACATAACATAACCAATGAAGAAACTTCCGTCGATTTTTGAGTCCTTCACAAATAAAAAAGGGACATTACGCATAAAAATACATAACAAATAAATAAATTTGGGCGATGATGAAATCTTTATAATATCGCGACAACACAAAAGTTTTTACGATTAGTATCTGGCCAAGGCGATTTAGGATGACCGATATATCGAGGAACCACTTCGCATTCGCAGGCATTACGTATCTAAAATTTAATCTAAGTCCACTCTTTAATGAAAAATTCTTTCTTTTACATACATTTATGTACATATATGCACAAATAATTTTTAATTTATTTATATAGTCATTTAACTATTACTAACATTATCCCAAACGTTTATGCAGGTTCTTGAAAATATTTATTGAGAAATGGCATTCAAAAGAAAATTTAAATTTTAGGTTTGTATTTTTATATTCTTATAATTATACAAATATTAACTATAGTGAAAACTTTACTTTTAGGGCATTGGAAGGGGATGTTCTTTACTTATACAAACTTCATCATGCATTTAGGCAAACTTAGGCCATTTAACATTTATGAAATTGATTTAGATATTTAATCAAATAATTCACACTTTTTACGCTAAAAATATTGCATAATCTTTTCTTTAGAATAAATTTTTACTTTATTCAATCTTTTCTCCCATTAGCTTTTGTTAAATATAAAGTATTATAAGGAAAATATTTCTCCTCTATAGAAAAAAAATACTTTTCTATTCATATATCACATAAAATACTTTCTTTTATAAAACACTTTTCTTTGTTTTTTCATACATATCCTTATATGCTTTTGTTTATATATCTTCACATACTTATATACATAATTTTTTTATGACAATACATGTAATTTATGCACTCTTTACATATAAATTATTTATATTATTTTAATACACATTTTATGTTTGTATATACAAATATTGATTTTTTCTTTCCTCTATTGATAAATCTAAGTCCTGCTGGGAACCATAGTTTTGGATTCCGAAGGATGCCTAACCCCTTACCTTTTGAAATAATTTGAACCTTTACCTAGAATATAAACTAATTTTTGTAAATTAAAACACAAGTCATACATATTAATAAATAAATAAGTTTTCTTATTTTTCTTAAAACTTAAGTGGTGACTTAGTACAAAAATCAATGTTTTAGAGTCCATAAGTCATGCTTGTTTTAACCTAGGAAACTATAGGGCATGTCACCTAGTTCTAGCAATTGAAACTTGAATGAGGTTCCCTTGCCAAGAAATGAGAGTATTCACACCCTAGTTGACCCTTGTGAAAATTAAAGTGAGTCTAAGTTGGCATGTGAATTGAAAACAACCAGTGAAGGTGTGTGTGTTAATCAATTTCCTTGTGAATATAATCCACTATTGAGCATGTGTATGGTGTGCTTGATGAGTCTCAAGTTAGTGATGATGTTGAAAGAGTTGATTATGTGAATAGAAATGATTCTTTGAGTATATAAGAAGATCCATTTAATAGTTTTGTTCATAAATATATTGTAGATGATAAAGATATAGAAGATGACATATATCTTTGTGAGAGCGAGCTTGCATGCTTTATGTACTTACCTTTGGTTGTTTATCCTCTCTTAAAGAAATATGTCTTGTTTGAAAGTAGTGAGACCACCCCTTGCTTGGCATCTAGTGGTGTGTCTCTAGGTGTTCATTGAAAGAAGGATGGTATGCATAAGATTCATATGTTATCCTATTTCTTGAAATACATTAAGAATATAGGATTGAGTGAAGATTGTGCTAACTATCCAATTCTTGATAGTGATCTCTCACTTATGAAAAAGAATGATCCTTTGGGTGAAAATAACTTTAATTTGCTTGGTTATTTGAGAAGCCTAACTAGTGATTGTTGTTATGATTGTGATCTTGATTGTGACCCTTTGTACAACACCCCACCTGATGTATGAGTAGATGCTAACACATTTGAGGCTTTTAACTATAAATAATTATAAAGTCTTAAGCAATTTTTGTAATTTTTGATTGTTTTTATTGTTTTAATCCAGATGTAAGTGATCGAGGAGGAAACTAAAGAAAAGAAGAACAAAATCAGTTGAAATCTGGTGCAAATAAGATGAAGTGTAGCTGACGACATCTTTGAAGCACCGTCAGACATGTGAAAGGCTGTCATAATTTCCGTCAAGCTTAGACAGAAGCTGAAGAATTGAAGTGAAGTGTGATGATATTTCTGAAGCGCCTTCACAACTTTGACAAGGCATCAAAATCGCCATCAACTCAAAGAAGAACATGATGATTTCCAATGAGGATTTGATGACATTTCTCACATGCCGTCACATATTTGACACGCCGTCAAATTTTGCTGTCAGAAGAAGTAGAAGATGCTATTATACTGGAAGCTTTGTCGACATTCCAAAAAAGCCGTCAGGTGTCTGACAAGACGTCAAAAATAGCGTCATCTATTCTGAGAATAAAGAAAAAAAAGCTGAAAGTTGAGATTTGCTTCCATATATAGCTCTTTCTATTTAAGGCATAGTTTTTAGGTTTTATTACATGGAGAAACTTATAAAAAGGATTTTTTTATTCTCTTTAGGGGGCATCATCCACAATTAATTTTCCATTGAGTAGAGAACATACGATATTTTTTCTCTCTCTATCTCAAGAATAATATTTTTGGTATTTTTGCCTTGTGATTCAAATACAAGTTCACTTTCGATTCCATTAATCATTGTAAGTTAATCCTTTCAAGTATGAATGCAAATTGGATGCTTGTTTCTTGCGTTATGAGTAGCTAAACTCCTATAACCTGGATTATGGAATCTAGGATTAGGTCATGATAAGGTGTTAAATTAATTATTCAAGGTTTAATAGGTGTTAAGATTTCTTGATAATTCTGAGACTATAATTTATGTCTGTTGGTTGCAAACAATAGGAATACCTACTTTGGTTTGTTTGAGAAAGAAATCATAAATAGTAGGAAGTGAGTTATCAATAGGGACTCGAAAAGGCTTCATTTAATAATCAGCGCTGTAACAAGGTTGGTTAACCTGAGGTAAAATTTGTGTAGTGATAAGCGATTCCCTAAGTCCAAGAGGATTATGAAATTAGATGCTTGAATAGGTCGACAGACATTTGAGCATACCATCGATAAAGATAGCTTGTCATCCTAACCACCGTGAGAATCTTGAGTAAATTTTAGCATCTGTTATGTACCATAAGCCCTAGTGAACATAATCCTGGTTATTTCATAAAATCTTGGTTACAAACATCGAAATCAAAGTGACAAACAATTATGTGTTAAACTGAAACCCCCACTTTATGTTCATTTTGTGCCAATTTTTTGAATTTAACTTGTAACTATAGTTTCAAATTGATTTAATCACCACATACATTGTTCCTTATGGATTCGACCCCGACTCCAAAGTTGGGTGAATATATTCACAACGACCGCCTTGCACAAAATTGAGTTATAAGTTAAGCGTTATCACCACCCTTGTTTGATGAATATAAGGATGAATCAATTAATTCTTGTGTTGACTTGAGTCATGATATCCCTAAAGTTAGTGAGGGTTTGTGCATACTTGAGGATCCTTTTCTTGAGGTAGTTTTATTGGATTAGAAATCACTAGTTAGTCTTCGTATGCATTATTATTTGAGGATACTCTTGGTAATTATCTTAAATATAATAGTGAGTACATGCATGAAGACACCATAGTTGAAGTTAACTTGCGTGACTCCTTACTCTACCCTCTCTTTGCTTATAATATCGTCAATGATAGTATAGTGGGATTGTATATTTGTGAGGGTGATACGTTTTGGGGGATAATGGGTATTGCCTTGAACCATGTTCTTTGATCTTTCTCCCATTTGAACCTGGTGACCTCTCAAATGTGGTGCTTCTTATACATCCAACTTAGTGCTAGGTCAAGATGAAAAGTGAAGTTTGATTGAGGTTGTTGGTATCCTTCTATATGATATAAAGTCTTTATTAATGATTTACAATGTGCTTGATAGAGTCAAGTTGTGCATGAGAGTCATTTCTAACAAAAATTATTGTACTTTAAAGAAGGGGAGAAATGAAATGAACCAAGATAAGTCACCAGTGTGTTCCCATTAATGACCAAGGTTTTACTACTTATAGGTTAAAGAGAGAGTCTTCCTTTGAAAACACTTTGGATGAATTCCATTTATGTGATACCCTTCTTTATGACTAGTTAGTAATTAGTGACCCCGTAATCATGGGTAGTTTCAATTTTGAGGACCCTAGGGAAAATGTGTCTTTGCCTCCTTTGGGTATTGCATATGAACTTGCATCATTATTTAACACACCTGTGCTTAAGTTGTGTGGACCACAACTTGTGGATGCTAAGCTTATAAGTTTTTTATTAGAGAGTCCAGTGTTGCTAAATACTTTTTTTCACCTTTATAGGGTTGGACAAATTGAAAAGTCTTACGAAACTCTTAGGAGCATGCGTAACATCTTTAATAAAGAGAACCATGTTTCTTGGGAGAACTATTGGTTTTGGATTGAATTTTTATATGATTGTTTATCCATTTTACCTAGTGACATGAGTCTACTGATGAACTCACTTTCATTGCTAATTTGTTTTGGAAGTTGTTTGAAGGAGGGATGTTTTATGTGCTTAAGTGTTTTGATTCCACCTTGTTGTATTATGTACTAAATATTTTGAGCCAAGTGGTATCCTCATAGATAATAACACCTTGGGTGAGAATTGTATGCTTGAATCATTTTTCTACTACCTTTTTACCTATGATAATGTCCATGCTAGTTGTGGAATTATTTTATTTAGAGGTGGGATCCATATCAATGAATTTTTCATGTCAAATACAAGGGATCCTTGGTTATATCGTAAGTGTGTTTAACCTTGGCATGGTGCTATAACTGATTATGCTAACCATCATTCCATAAGGAAATTATTTTTACTTGTTACCCATATAGTTTTGCAAGGCTTGGACTCAACGTAGAATACTTTTCAATAAGGAGAGGATGATACAAGCCAAATCAACATTAAACTTTGAATGACGACAATCTTAGAACGACATAAAAGGAACAGAGCCATGGTTATCTATGGGAGGAAAGGGTAAGTTTGGGGAACCCTTTTTAAGATCCTAAGAGCTCAACACCATATATAGAGGATATCTTGGAGCTGAGAGCCGAATTCATCCCAAGACCTCAACAAGGAAGCAGGCCCAAGGACTACAAACACTCCTAGGATTATTGATGAAGTTAGATGTGCTCCAAGCCCTCTTATGTCATGACCTGATTTATGAGTCATGATGACCCCTACTAAATCCCGCCAATAGGTAAGCCAAATCGTAACGCAGAGCTAAATGTGATGGGTCAACTTGGTGGAAATGACCTAGAAGGGCCAACTAGGTAATCTAACACAATTAATAAGCAAGAAAATAGGAATAGTTTAAAGGTAGTCACTACATAAATACCATCCCGTGACCTGGTAGAGCCAGTACAAGAGCAACTAAAAATACAGCCCAAGTATCTAGAACAATGAATGCAATATGTCTTGAAACTAAAGACTAGACATAAGTAAGATAGAAGAAAATAGGTGACTCCGATGCTAAGGGCTCACCCTCTCTCCGAATATCAATACACCATGAACGTTGATTAATGAAGATAATTAGTACTCAGATCTACACCAAAAAGGTATAGAAGTATAACATAAGTACCAAAACCACAGGTACTTAATAGGCATCATCGACCGACTGAGCTAAACCATGGTATAAATATGATAAAATTCAAGATAACATAACTAAGTCAAAGTAGAGAAGAACCTGAGTCAACTCCAACATTGCTGTGCATAAATTGGTAAATGAATCAAAATAGTAGCATAATATAACATAAAACCTGAACACACTCAAACATAACTACAAAATTAGCTCCCATACGCCAAGTGTTGCAGAAAAGTGAATAGCCCATCGTAAGCCCCCATAAGCCTGGAAGGTAAACAAAAAATAGTATAATCTATCACTAATATTTACAATGTTTCAATATCCCACTAGAGTTCACTCATATTAGCTACATTAGCCATTTTCTAATTTTCAAAATTAGCCAAATTGCTATTTTTAATATCATACCCCGATATCGTTATATCATAATAAGTATATCATCATAGTATAATATGTAACTAGACTAAAATCGATAATATAATGATTAGCCAGACTTGAATCGGTAATATAATCATTAGCCAGACTTGAATTGGTAATTATATTCAATAGCCAAACTTGAACCGGTAAATATGTCATCAAAGTCATAATCATCCTCCAGGGCCAAATCGGGTAAATATCATCAATATCATATCTATCCTTTGGATTCAAACAGCTAATTATAAATATATCAATATAATTAATAGTATAAGTAATTGCCTAATCAATAAGCGTCAACCTTCACATCAACCAACATATCCATCAAGTGTCAAATTTCTTAATATCACCTCAATAAGCACTTCCAAGAGTCTAACAAGTGTATAGAGGTCTACAAAAGCCAACATGGGTCTTAGCCTAAGGTGGGTCAAGGGGCCACTTCCAATCCCCGAAGTTTCATTTTAGTAAAGTTCTACCCGAACTATGTTTAAGGTATATAAATTCAGTTTTAGATGTTAAACAAGCCTCAATTATCCCTAAGATAGGAAATTCACCTATTATATGAGCAACTAGATCAATTAAGCCTAATTTATGATTTCTGATTAGCCTAAACAGTCCAATAAGATCAAGCATTGCAATTCATCAAACCAACACCTAAAAAATTTACAAATCTAACAAAATATCATAAAATTACTATGCACTAGCTTAATCTAATAAAGGGTAAAACCTAGCCTACCTAGACGCCGAAGAAAGCTCAAAAGATCCACTAAATCACTAGTTTTTCTTTCTAAGAAGATTCTGTAAGATGCCAAGCTAATAAAATCATATTACTCTCATACATATGAGAATAATGATACCCATATTGCACTATTATTCTTCGGGCCTAGAAATCACCTAAAATCCCATGTGGGTCCCGATTATGGAAAAATCATTTTCCAAACCAACCTAATGTTCCCTCATGATCAAAAAGTAATTTCCCTCTAAACTTTGTGAAATTTGAGATAATTTGGGGCTAAAATCAAGCCTCCAAGGTTTTAGAATTTTTGAATAAGAAATGGAAAATTCTACCATGAAAAAGGTGAAATCTTACTATAAAATTCGAAGGGGAATCACAAAATTAAATTTAAGCCAAGATCCTAAATCATCCATAAGCCTTAATTCTAAGATATCTCACAATTAAGGGTTTTAGACTCAAGAGAATGGATGAAGGAATGGATAAAAGGGCCTAAAATGGAGTATTTATACCCTTTACAGATTCTTAGGTGTCACTATCATGACCCGAGCCTTAAGATTTCAATACATGACATCAGGGGCAGATATCTCAATTACGGCATTACCCATTGCAATCTGCACTTTGGTCGACTATCCAAGGAGTCGTATTCATGAATGGAAGTGTCATAATTATGGATCTTGCTTGTTCTACCAAATCAGTATTATGATCCATGGCCCACGTTCATGGGTACACCAGTTACAATTGAGACTTTTTCCAAGTCTCCACCGACCCTTTGATATTTATCTGAAATCCCATATACATAAATGAATCATGTAACCATATCAAATTCAACATTCCAGACTTAATAGTGTAATTAAAATTTCTATCCAAGGTCGTTTTGAGAAAAAAGTGGATCCCATACCCAATTTTGACTATCTTTACTTTTTGACCAATAGGTCGAAATGAGCTCGGGTGACTTGAGACCCAAACCAAGAGTCCACCTATCCTAAAGTCAATATTTTAGAGCTACCGAAATAGTTAAAATTTGCATTCAAGGTTTTTTTACTAATTTTTTTGCTCGGTGGCCATTTGGAACCAGCGAAGACTTCAAAATAGGGGATTCACTTTAAAAACCAAAAATACTATCCGATAACCATACTGTAAGTTGTAGCAAGTCATAAATAACTTACGACATGTATAGGAAAGCTCTAATGACTAAAATAATAAAAATATAGAAAATAACCTAAAAGGTCATTATAATATCCACTACTATTAGAACTGTCATCCCTAAAAGTTAAAGAATTAAGATGTACCAGATGTCACCCAAAACTAACCTCCAAAGAAGTATGCTGCGGTTGATATTAATTATAGTAACCCAAACTAAGTTGGGGTCGAACCCATTGTGAAAATGTTGAACAATATCTCAAACTTGACAAGATTCACAAGCAATGTAGATAAGTAAATTTGGGAATTTGAAGTCAAAAGTAAAAAATAATAGAACTTGAGTGATTGCATTTGTTAACAATAAAATATGAACACTAGGGCTGTATTCCCCCTAGCTTCAAAATTACGTAAGATTCTCGTACTCAATCCACCTAACCCTTCTGGTCTACATGCAAAGTTGACAAGCAATATACTATCAATCATTTTGTGAAAGTATTGATAGATTTCACCCTTTACTTTATGAGTCTCATGGAGTTTCCTTACTGTCCCTTGCCTTTAACCTCAGTATAACTCTCACCTTTTGAGTCTCGAGTTGATTAGACGAGGGTTGGTAGCCTAAAATCACTATTGTAATCTCCTTTACCCAATCTTGAACTCCCTTGTGAGGACATTCTAGAATATAGGAAGTCCCTAAACCTCTACAGTAACTTGGGTTCAATAAGTACAAAGAAGATTACAATACATGAAACGATAGTCGAATAAATGAATATCCTACTTCCCTTACGTAGATATTCCACCAGGGTTACCACAATCCTAGTTAAGAAAATTAGTCATTCATTTTCATGTAACTATCCATGATAATCAATAAAGAACTCATGTAATTAATTTAAAAATAATTAAAGAGATAAAATCTAAAGTTTTCAATTAAATAAAACCGCAAAATCTCAATGATCAAAGAATGCAAAAAGTATCAAAAGTAATATAAAAGTGTGTAACCTAATAAAGGAATAACCCTAAGGTATTTATAGTGTCTTAAAATAATAAAGAAATCCTAATAAAAATGGAATTGGAAAAGTATGTCAGCACTCGTTATGACTCGTGTAGTACACTGGTAAGGTCTTCTTATGAGTCGTACGGTGTTAGCGTAAGCACTCTAGTAACTGATCTTTAGGGCTTCAAGCTTCTGTTGATCTTATGATTTACTACCACGAGTCGTATTCAATCCTTACGAATCGTGGCCTTTACTCGTCATTCATTGAGCCTTAGATTTTTAGGGCTTTGAACATTGGTCTATTTATGGGTTCTTTATACGAGTCATAATTTGATCTTATGACTCATACTCATTCTCTACTTAGCTTTTTCAGGTTGTATTTTGCTACTGTCCTACTTACGGGTAAGGCTACAAGTCGTATGAAGACTTGATGACTCGTACGCTAGACTCGTAAAATGGTCATCCTTCTCTATCTTTTCCACTTCTTCTTCCATTTTTCATTCCAAGACCAATGTTAACCTATTTAACCTGCAACAACACACAAAACCACATTATATCCCTCAAAATGCCCAAAGTCCAATCATAAATTCTTTGTTTTAAGCATCGAATATGCCGTGTTTCCACGGTTCATCTACACCCTCAACCTAGAATGTTTGCATGTCCTCAGGCAAACCATAATTCACACCCACAAAGATATGATGCTTAACTTCAAAGACTCTTTGACATATTTGGCAGTCGAATTATTAGTCAGTTCAAAAACACTTTTTTACCCTCTTCTATCTTGATGTTTAAATACTTTTGTGTATAATGACTTGGTGAAACACTGTGACATGCAAGTATCTAATGATGGCATTACATTAGAAACAAATAACTCAGCCCAAGTAATACACACTACCCAGATAAATAAGTAACTTGTCATAATACCCCATGCACCCTCACATTTAGAGAAGTCCCTATCACTCAGCTTGATTTATTTTATTATTTCAAGGACGGTCTAGAGACACTCACACCGACAAAGAAATTTCAACCAATGTATACAAAATTCCATAGGCTTGCCCTTATGCTCTCTACTTAAATTTTGAGATGGTAAGGTTAGGAACACGAAAGGACTTTGTTAGGCATATAACGTAGGCTTGGGGATGGTTACGATATAGTTAGGATATTTAAGTGACTTAACCTCCTTAGCACTATGCTTTCTTCGGGATCCAGTTTTTCTACCATCACTTTATTGACTTCACCCTTATTTCTCCATTTTATTTTTTTTCATGCCTATTTTTGGGTCGGATGCGGTTATCTTTTCCCATTATCTTTATCCTTGCCTTTTTTTGCAATTTTTTTCTTTTCTTTTATTTTCACCGCACCTGCCCTTATTCATTTTTCTTTCTACACTTCTTTCTTCATGCTCGTCATTTCCTATACACCCCTATAATAGCCACCCTCAACTTAGGAAATTTACTTGGGTTGAGGTGAACAATGTCCAAGTAGGACCACGACTAAAAATAGGTTCATTGTAGTTAAACGAGAAGGTAAAATTGGTGTAAACAACAAAAATTAGCCTATTAGGCTCAACTTTTGGGAACAAGGGATTCACATATCATTTGGTTCAACATTTAGGCTTGAGTGAAATAATTTGAAAAATGGCCTATGATCATCTCCTAATAGACTATCCTGCCTTCTAGGCAAACAAAACCAGGCAAGTTCTGGATTTGGTGCACACTAGGCACTAAGTAATGCCTCACTCCCACGTGGTATAGGGTCACAATGTTAGTCATTACCTATCTAGTTCATGTGACTACATGCCACTGTTAATTTTATTTCTAATTCTAATGCCATTAAGAGATTCTCAGTCGTCACATGCATACATAATCACACAGTATTTCACAAAAAAATTTAGGAGGGGTATCCATTTTTCAAATTTTGCACATGTTCTCAACTTCCTATACATATCATTATTCTCAATTAAGCATCATACAAGAAGCACAAAAAAACACAAACATGTAACATGTAAAACATTCCAGTTCATAAACTTTTTTAGATTGTGGCCTATGACTTTTTAAATATAGCATGCATAACCTATGGTGACTATTGCACATCCCCCACCCCCAACTAAAACCTATGCACTGCCCCCAATGCATTTAGTAATGAATCACAGGGATCGAGGATATACCTGGGTTCTCTATATGACTTCTTAAATTGGATCATCACGGGAACCCTCAGATCGGGCCCCACACCCCTAGTAGTCGCATTATCTGTAAGGACTATCTCTGTAGTTGTGGTACCGATTGTGGATAGCGTGCTCAACGGTATATCTAGTGTTAGGGCTATGTCATTGCCCCTCTCAATATCCGTGGTTGGTTTCAAACTACTGGCACCAGCAACCTGCTTAAGGACCCTCATCTGTCGGCCCTTCTCACTCTGTATACTTGCCCTTTTTTCTATTTTTATATTTTCTTTATTAGTGCTTTGGCCCTTTCTTTTCTTGTCCTTCTTTCTCTTTCCGGCTTCTTCTCCAACTGGCATACTCCAAATGTTTTCAATTTTTACCCCAGGCTCGATCACTACTATAACAGCTATAAGGAAACCTGGCCTTTCATATAAGTCATCAACCATCTTCCGTAAGTAAGCTACCTCACCTTTCACCTCCATAATGTTAGGGGTTTGGCCAATTCCCAGCTGACATGTGATTTTCTGCTCAAAACCATCTAATCTTCCCTATATTGTTATGTTTTGTTCTTCTAATTTATTTTTAACCCAGGGTTTCACACCTTTCTCTACTAACCGGACCTTTTTCTCTAAAGTAGATAATATTTTTATAATATCATTCCATATAGCTTGTAATATAACTACAAAACCTGCTAGAGATGATTTGGAGGTAGAGGGATGTGGTGCTGCTGTAGACGGTAAATTAAAGTCCTAGATGGGCTAGTTGTGTCAGACTGTTTGGCTTAGACTGGCCAACCTCAATTGAAATATCATAAATACCAGCAAATTCAGCAGCTTCATACTTTGTCCTCTGCTCTGCATTGCCTGAGCTAGCAATGCTGCACCTTGCTTTGCCTGCCTGGTCATGAGATTAGCTACATCTCGAATCAACCCCAAGACTGTGATGTTCTTCAGCTTAATAAACTGATTGTATTGATTACCAACACACATAAGCAAATTAGAAATAAATCCCTATTATTTCCAACCTATCCAGTCATTACAACTCTTATATATGATTTGTATTGATTGGTTACGACTCATTCAGGTGATTCGTAACATTACCATAACCCACACTTTTTTAATCATCTATGTTATCAATGGATACAAGTCTCGTAATGACTCGTTAAGTGAGTTTATGAGTTTTTAGGAGTCACATATTCATTGTTACATAAAGGTTTAGATCTCAATCCCACAACAATAATACACATAAGAATACAACTTAACACTTCCTTCCGCCACCTATAATCATCATTATAAGGCTTAAAACCTATTTTCACTCCCATAATCATAATTTAAAGTAAAATCTTTAAGAATAGGGTTTGATAATTGACATATACACATGTTTTGATCAATAAATCCAAGAATACTGTATTATTTTTATGAATTAACTTAATAAATAGAGGTATTAGGCATGAACACTTATTTTTCTATGGATTTCTTGACTTCAATAGAAGTTACGCCCTATTCTTTGAATTTTTGAGTTATGGGAAGAGTAGACTTGGATAATTTTGAGTTTGAGAGTGAATGTTGAGTGTTTTGGAACTTTGTGAGCTAATAACAATGAAGGGAGTTTGAGTTTGGAAGAGATAGGTGCCTATTTTGGTGCCCCTTCTTAATTTAAATTGCATTTTGGATTGGGTCGACCCGCGATGCCTGAAATATCATGCTTTATTATAAGTTATTTTTATAACTCATAAGTGCACCTTTTGGGTCTTGAACTCCCTTGTAAAGATTGAAACCTTACTTGGGGTCCCCAGTCATTACGACTCAAGGTGACGAGTCATAACCAGTGGATACGACTTATTCTGAGAGTCGTAATAACCAGTGACCACTTACCTGGGTGATTCACATTCTAGGTCCATACAACTCTTTCTCATGGGTCATAAGGTGTGGTTACAGCTAGTATGCAAGAGTCGTAAAGATGGATTTCTGAAATTTTCTGATTGATTCATTTAAGATCCAATCCTGCACACTATACACATATGTTACCCTATAATAATAATAAGTACAAAACATGGGTTGCCTCCCATGTAGCACTTGATTTAACATCACGGCACGATGCAATTGCCTTAGTTACTCAGTAATCATCAAGGTGTATCTATAAAATTACCTTAACTTCTTCAGTGTTACCCATGTAGTGCTTTACCCTTTGCCCATTTACTTTGAACAGGGCTTCTCCATCATGCTTCAATTCTAAAGCACTAAATGGAAACACTCTCACCACAGTGAATGGATCATACCACCTAGACTTCAACTTACCTAGAAACAAGAAAAGTTTTGAGTTATCTAGCAATACCTGGTCATCGTGCTCAAATATTCTTTTCTCGATTTTATGATCATGATGAAGATTCATCTTCTATTTGTAAAGTGCAGAACTTTCATAAGCCTCAAGTCAGAACTCATCCAACTTATTCATCTTATTCATTCTTGCTTTAGGTGCATCTTGCCATTCAGAATTCAACTTCTTCAATACCCACAGTGCTTTGTGCTCAAGTTCAATAGGCAAGTAATATTCTTTTACATACACCAAATGATATGGAGAAGTACCTATGGTAGTCTTAAAAGTTATTTGGTAGGCCCATAATGCATTATCTATCTTTCTCGACCAATCAGTCTTATTGGCATTCACAGTCTTTACCAAAATGGACTTTATCTCTCTATTAGACACCTCAACCTATCCACTTGTCTACGGATGGTAAGGTGTAGCCACCTTATGATTCAATCCATACTTCTCAAGAAAATTTAAATATGCGATTGAAAAAATTTGACCCACTATCACTAATGATTGCACTGGTGTGCCAAATCGAGAAAAAATACACTTTTTTAAAAAGGCGGTGACACTTCATCCTTCATTATTGGGGAGCGGAATTGCTTTTACCCATATTGACACATAATCTACCTCCATAAGAATGTACTTTATACTAAAGGATCTAACAAAGGGTCCCATGAAGTCCACACCCTATACATCAAACAACTCCAATTCTAAAATAGGGGTCAAAGGAAGTTCATGGGACTTTGAGATATTACCTTGATGTTAGCATTGGTCACGGGCTGATCCAAAGTCATGAGCATGCTTGTATATTGTAGGCGAGTAGTACCCACATTGTAAGATCTTATGGGTTGTACGGGTTCCTCCGTGGTGAACCCCAACAGGTGAAGAACGACAAGCCTCAAGGATGCTCATCATCTCCACTTTGGGGATGCATCTACGAATAACCCATCCATAAAGATTAAGAGTAAGTAAGGTTCATCCAAAACAATTTCCTTACCTCATACATGAATTTCTTTCTGTGCTGGAAGGAAAGGTCTTCTGGGACTAGATCACTTGCTAGATAATTTGCATAGTCAGCCAATCATGGAATTAGATCTTGAGAGGCCAATACCTGTTAGTATAGCTAGTTTTGCGTGCTGAGCTAACCACCTATCTTGGTCTAGCTAGTTTTGCCTGCTGAGCTAACCAGGCCTTTTCAGCTAACTGGGACTCCTCGATTACTTTCGCTAATAAGTGCTCTATCTGTCTATCAACAATATTTTTTGGATCACCTAGAACATGAGGAGGTACTGTATTGGGATCATCCCGAACCTTTTTAGGTGGAATATGTCATACTTTTTCTGCCATCCTTCTTGGTGTTTGAAGGATTCTTTCAGGCTCAGGATCTAATGGGAGTAAGGGATTGCTTCAACTCCTAGTGTTTGGCATACATCGACATATACATAATCAACAACAAAAAATAAAACCCATAAACTTTACCAATGTCTATCAATAATTCACACCATTCTCCCCAGCAATGATGCCAAAATTTAATGTCGCCAAAAACTAACCTCCAAAGAAGTATATTGCATACAATGTAAAATATAGTAACCTAAACTAGGTTAGGGTCGAAGCCACAAGGAAAACGTTGAACAATATCTCAAACTTGACAAGAATCACAAGCAATGAAGAAAAATAAATAGGGGGAATTTGAAGTCAAAAGTAACAAATAAATGAACTTGAATGATTGCATTTGTAAATAGTAGAAGATGAACACTAGGACTGTGTTCCCCCTAGCTTCACAACTACGT
The DNA here is from genome assembly GCF_002878395.1 of Capsicum annuum. Lineage (NCBI taxonomy): Eukaryota > Viridiplantae > Streptophyta > Magnoliopsida > Solanales > Solanaceae > Capsicum > Capsicum annuum. The sequence goes on from NC_061117.1 coordinate 112,353,635, forward strand.
AAGATTCTCGTACTCAATCTACCTAACCCTCCTTCTCTGCATGAAAATTTTACAAGCTATGTACTATACATCTTGTTGTGAACATATTGATAGATTTCATGCTTTACCTTGTAAGTCTCATGGAGTTACCTTGCTGTTCCTTGTCTTTAACCTCAACACAACTCTTACCGTTTGAGTCTCGAGTTGATTAAATGAGAGTTGGTAGAATTGAATCACTATTGTAATATCCTTTTCCTAATCTAGAACTCCCTTGTGAGGATGTTCTAGAATATAGGTAGTCCCCAAGCCTCTGCAGCAACTTGGGTTCAATAAAAATGAAAAAGATTGCAATATATACAACGATAGTCGAATAGATGAATCTCCTACTTCCCTTACGTAGCTATTCCACCAGGGTTCCCACAACCCTAGTCAAGAAAATTAGCCGCTCATGTTCATGAACCAATCCATGGCAATCAATAAAGAACTCATGTAATTAACTGCACAATAATGAAACTGATAAAATCCATAGTCTCCAATTAAATAAAAACCCAAAATCTCAAGGAAAAAACCTCAATGATCAAAGTATGCTAAAAGTATCAAAAGTAATGTAAAAGTGTTTAACCTAATAAAGGAATAAACCTAAGGTATTTATAGTGTCTTAAAATAATAAAAAAATCCTAATAAAAATGAAATACGAAAAAGTATGTCGGCACTCGTTGCGACTCTTGTAGTCCACTCATAAGTTCTTCTTACGAGTCACACGGTGCTAGTCATAAGCACTCCAACAACTGATATTCAGGGCTTTAAGCTTCTGCTGACCTTAAGTTTCATTACCACGAGTCGTATTTAGTCCTTACGACTCGTGGCCTTCACTCATCATTCACTTAAGCCTTAGATTTTTAGGTCCTTGAACGCTGGTCTCTTTACGGCTTCTCCTTATGAGTCGTAATCAGATCTTACGACTCTTAGTCATTCTTCACTTAACCTTTTCAGGGTGTCTTTTGCTACTGTCTTGCTTACGAGTAAGGCTACGAGTTGTATTATGACTCGTAAATAAGACTCGTAAAATGGTCAGTCTTCTCCATTTTCAGCACTTCTTCTTCCATTTTTCATTCCAAGAGCAATGTTAACCTGTTTCACCAGGAACAACATAAAAACCACATCATATCCCTTAAAATGGCCAAAATCCAAGCATAAATTCTTTGTTTTAAGCATCGAATGTGTCATGTTTCCATGGCTCATCAGTACCTGTAGTCTCAAATATGTAAGGATATTGGGTTCGTATCTCGCTATCGATCTCCTAGATGGCCTCCTTATGTTGAACCTTCACTACCAAAATTTCCCTAGTGCGCAACCGCCTGCTATCACTAGCCAAAATAAGCATCATACCCTTCATTGGTGATATATAGAGGAATACTCGATCACCAACTCCAAATCTCAAGGAACAAAGCCTACGGTTTGCATAGGCCTTCTACCTTATCTAAGCTACTCTCAACCTTCCCTAAATCACCTAGACTCTATCCAACGACTCCTGAAGCAAATCATTAAAATGAGGCCAAACCTCAAAAGTCTCAAACCATCCAATCAGAAAACGTCATCTCCTACCATACAAATCCTCAAAAGGCGCCATCTCAATACTTGAATAATAACTATTATTATAGGCAAACTCTATCGAGGCTATGTTCTTCTCCCACTAGCCTTCGAACTCTATAACATAGGATTAGACAATATCCTCGAGTACTTGAATTGTCCGCTCGTACTAGCAATCTGTTTGAGGATAGAAGGCTATACTTAGATCAACTTGAGTACCCAATTCTTCCTGGATACCTCTTCAAAAGCTAGAAGTGTACACGGAACCCCGGTCTAAAATAATTAATATGTGCACACCATGTAAACGGACTATCTCACGCACATAGATGCGAGCTAACTACTCAACACTAAAGCACATATGAATTGGAATAAAATATGCTGACTTAATCAATTGATCCACGATGACCCAAATACCATCAAAACCACGAGAAGTATGGGGTAAGCCACTAACAAAGTCCATGGTAATCTGCTCTCACTTCCACTTGAGAATGGGCAATCTCTGGATCAAACCACCTGGATACTGATGCTCGACCTTCACCTGCTGGCAACAAAGGCAATGAGCTACAAAGTCCACCATATCACTCTTTATGCCACTCAACCAATAATGCTATCTCGATTATCTATACATCTTAGTTGTGCTCGGATGAATAGAATATCTAGAGTTGTGAGCCTCGAGCAGAATTAGCTGAATTAAGTCATAAATTTTGGAACACAAATTAGCTATCAAATTGCAAAACTCCCCCGAAATATATGGTGTACCTCTCAAACTCACCACTCAACACCTAGTTATGAAGGAAGTGAAACTTACTATTCTCAAATTGATGATCCCAAATCTACTAAAAAGTGATGACCTCGCCTCAACACTAGTAAGAATCCTCCTAGGGTCTAAAATATCAAGTTGGCTAAGGACTGAATATCCCGTGCCAATGGCCTCTGAGAAACTGAAATGCTAGCCAGGCTACCCATACTCACTGTCTTTTGACTCAAGGCATCTGTGACTATATTAGCCCTGCCTAGATGGTACAAGATGGAAATATCATAATCCTTAAGAAACTCTATCGATCTACGCTGCCTTGCATTAAGCTCTCTCTGGTTCATAAGATGATGAAGAGTGCAGTGATCGGTGAAAATCTCACAATGTACACCATAAAGATAATGCCTCTAAATCTTAAGCATAAAAATTACCGTCGCCAACTACAAATCATAAGTGGGGTAGTTGTGCTCATACACCTTAAGCTATCTCGGGGCATAAGCAGTAACAGAACCCTGCAGCATCAAAACACAACCCAAACCAATACTAGAAGTATCATAGAACACGATGAATCCCTCACCCTCAATAGAAAGAGCTATTATAGGACCTGAACTATGAAATTCTCGAGCTTCACAAAGCTTGACTCACACTCCTCAAACCATCGAAAAGGAACATTTTTCTGAGTCAATTTGGTCATTGATGATGAAATAGTAGCAAAACCCTCAATGAATCATCTATAATAACGACCAACCCAATAAAGCTATGAACCTTAGTCAGAGATGTAGGTTTAGCCCAATCACGATGCCTCAATCTTGGATAAGTCTACCATAATACCACCCTTAGACACTACACACCCAAGGAATGTCACTAACTCAAGACAAAACTCACACTTATTAAATTTGGCGAATAACACATGATCTCTTAAAATTTGGAGCACAATCCTCAAATACTGCACGTGCTTCTCTCTACTTCTCGAATACACAAGGATCTCATCAATGAAAACAATCACAATGGAAATGAAGTAAGGTCCGAACACTTGGTTCATCAAATCCACAAATATGGCTGGGGCATTAGTCAACTTAAAAGACATCACCAAGAACTCATAGTAACCATAATGGGTCCTAAAGGCGGTCTTTCGGATATCCTAAACCCAAATACTCAACTGATGGTAACCAGATGTCAAATCAATTATAGAAAACACCACTGTACCCTAAAGTTGGTCAAACAAATCATCAATGCGAGCCATAAGATAATGGTTCTTCATTGTCATCTAATTAAGCTTTCTATTATCGATAAGCATACACATCGAGCCATCTTTCTTTCTCACAAACAACACAGAAGCTCCCCAAGAAGACACACTCAGTCTAATAAAACCCTTACCTAAAAGATCCGAAAGCTCAGTAGTATCCATACGATAAAGAGCCATAGAAATAGGTCAGGTGCTAGGCTCGAGATCAATAGCAAACTCAATATCACAGACAGAGGGAATACTAGGTAGGTCGATAGGGAACACATCAGGAAACTCACAAACTATAGGAAAAGAGTCAAGTGATATACTCTCCATACTAGTATTATAAATATAAGATGGATAAGATTTGCAACCCCTCTAAATAAGCCTCCTAGCATACACATAAGAAATAATCTCCATCGGGTCGCGACTAACTACTCCCTACAATAAGACTGGGGGTATGCTGGGCATGGATACGGTAACAATCTTTGCAAAACAATCTATGATCGTATGATAGTGGGATAAGCAGTCTATGCCCAGAATCATATCAAAATCCACCATATCCAGAATAATAAGATCTTCAAGAGCATTAATATCTCTATCAGTCACTACATAAGATCTAAACACCCGATCTACTACTAAATAATCACCCATAAGAGTAGATACACATAATGGAAAAGATAATAAATCCTAAGATAAATCTAACCATTGAGCATAATAAGAAAAAATATAAGTGGATCCCAAATCAAATAAAATAAGGGCCAACCGATGGCACACCAAAATCATACCGATAATAACAACATCCGAAGGCTTAGCCTTAAGTCTAGTAGGTACTACATATAATTTACTATGCCCGCCACCTAGTTGGGCTCCTAACTGACCTCCTGTCCTGGCTAACTAAGAACCTCCTTGAGTACTCTAGCTACCACCTTTTCGACTTAGAGAACTACCTCTAGATGAGGGATGAACTACTCTAATAGGGGAAGTACTCTGAGCTGAAGAAAAAATCACCCCATGACTAAGTCACTCTCAAGAATAGTGACCAAAATATCCACAACTATACTAGAATGAGCAGATTCGGCCGACCCACATCAACCACCACGACTAGAATACTTGAAAGATAAACTTCTCAAAAACTGTGACTAGGAAAATCACTAGCACTAGACTGACCTCTGTCAGTAATTTGAAGAGATACATAAATCGGTTGGTTAGGCTGACACTGAGGCAGATAGGATAGATACGGAGGATACGCATCATGAGAAATACTACCTTTGAATTGGGAACTACTATAAATCCTACTAAAAATGCCCTAACATTTAGGGCTCTTATCATTGCCTCCTTGGGCCTCACGATGCATCTCCTTCATCATCTAAGCGTGATCCAAAACCTTAATAAAAGACCTATCTAGAACAACCAAACTCTAAGTAGACATGCAAATAGGATGTCTCAATCCTTGAATAAAGAAATAAACACTCTCATACTCAATTTCTAGAAAAGAAATAGCATGACTAGCCAACTTGTGAAAATGAGCCTCATACTCTACAACTATCATGGAGCCTTGATCCAATCTAGAGAACTAATCTCTTAAGTGATCCCTAAGGCTATGAGGCATGTACTTCTCCAAGAACATCTCAAAGAATTGAGTCCATGTTAAAAGAGAAAATCTAGCTGGTCTAGAATCCATATAACCTCTCCACTAATGTAGAGCAGCCAAATCTAATTAAAATATGGTGTAATCCATACCACGAGTCTCGATAAGGCCCAAATTATTGATCCTATCCTCACAAGCAATTGGAAACTCAAATGCATCCTCACCCAGAGCACTAGAAAACTTAGGTAGAGCCAACCTCAAGAATCTACCCAACATATTTTGTTCCTCAACTGGCTGAAAAATTACCGACTGAGAAACCACCGGCGCAAGAGGGACCTCAACTCAAAGAGCCACAACTATCGCCTGTTCCCTCACCTCCATACCACTTTAATTTATAGGCTATGCACCATCAGATAATGCACCACCAGCTTTTCCCAAAAGTTGAACAAAATCATCTCTGAGCATTGAGGAAGAAATAAACCCTAGTGGAGCCTGGGCTAGTCTTTGGTCCACCACTGGCTGGGCAGAAGAAATCTAGCTTAAAAGAAGGAATAGGGTCTGGTGAAGGCTCTCTATCCTGGCCCCTAGCTAGGGATACTGGGATGTCAACGACCTATAGATTATCCCTGAATAGGAGTAGGATCCCTAGACTTTGTCTCAGGACCCTCTTCTCATATTGCGGTAACATATGTCCTGGCCGTTTATGATAGAGTGAAATTAAAGGAATGTTCTATAAACCAACGCAAACTCTTAGCATGATATGAGTGAAAAATGTAAAGAACTCCTAAGAATGTCCCATAGCCTCCCAATAATAGTAAATGGGCGTCATCGTTCCAATCTGCAGGACTCTACTAGACACTTGATCTTGTACTAATAATACCACTGAAACCTAGGCTCTGGTACTAATTTGTCACGACCCAATTTATGAGTCATGATGGCACCTACTAAATCCCACCAACAGGTAAGCTGGACCATATCCCAAAGCTAAACGCAATAGGTTAACTTGGTGAAAATGCCCCAAAAAGGCTAACTAGGCAATCTAACACAAGAAATAAGCAACACAATAAAACTAGTTTAAAGGTAGTCACTACATAAATACCATCCCACAACTTGGTATAACTAATACAAGAGAAACTATAAATACAATCCATGTATCCTGAATAGTCAATACAATCTATCTTGAAACTAAAGACTAGACATAAGTAAGATAGAAGTAAATAGGTGACTCTGACTCCAAAGGCTCACCTATATCCAGATATCAACACAGCACTAATGTCAATCAAAGGCGACAACTAGTAATTTGATCTACACCAAAAGGTATAGGTGTATAGTATGAATACTAAAACCATGGGTACTCAGTAGGCATCATTGGTCGACTGAGCTAAATTATGGTTTAAATATGATAAAATGTAAGATAGAATAACTAAGTTAAAGTAGAGACAAAGCACCATCAACTCCAACATCGCTGTGCATAAATAGGTCAACAAATTGAAATAATAGCATAACATAACATAAAATCTCAACACACTTTAACATAATTACAAATTGGCTCACATACGCCAATTGGTGCAGAAAAGTAAATAACGCATCGCAAGCCCCCATAAGCTTGGAAGGTACATACAAGATAGTATAACCCACCATCGATATATATAAATTTTCAATTCCCACTAGATTCCACTCATATCATTCTACATTAGCCACTTTTTCATTTTCAAACTTAGACAAATCGCTATTTTCAATCTCATACCCCGATATTGTCATATCATAATAAGTATATCATCATAGCATAATATGCATATACAGACTTAAATTAGTAATACCATCATTGGTCAAACTTGAACTGATAATATATCATCAAAGTCATAATAATCCTCTAGATTCAAATTGGGTAAATATCATTAATATCATATCCATTCTCTAGATCAAACCAGTAATTATAAATATATCAATATAATTAATAGTATAAGTATTAGTATAATCAATAGGTGCCAACTCTCACATCAACTATATCCATCAAGTGTCAATTTTTTTCAATATCACCTCAATAAGCATTTCCATGAGTCTAACAAGCATATAGAGGTCGACAAAAGCTAACATACATCTTATCCTAAGGTGGGTCAAGGACCTACTTCTAGTTCCAAAAGTTCCATTTTAGGCAAATTCTACTCAAACTAGGCTTAAGGTATCTAATTCACTTTTAGATTAAACAAGTTGCAATTATCCCTAAGATAGAAAATTCATCAAAAATATGAGCAACTAGATCAATTATGCCTAATTTATGGTTTTCAGTTAGTCTAAACGATCCGATTAGCCCAAGTATTGCAATAAATCATACCAATACTTAAAACTACTCCAAAATCTAACACAGTATCATAATAATACTCTGAATTAGGTCAATCTAACAAAGGGTAAAATCTAGCCTCCCTAATGCCTAAGAAAGTTAAACAAGTTATCAAAATCATATTCTACTCATCAATACAAGAATAATGATATCCATATTGCACTATTATGCTTCGGATCCAGAAATTACCAAATATCCTATGCGGGTCTCAGTTACAAAAAAATTGCATTTTTGAAACAACCCAACGTTCCTTCATGCTCAAGGAGTCATTACCCTCTAAAATGGGTGAAGTTTGAGCTAATTTGGGGATAAAATCAATCCTCCAATGTTTTGGGGGGTTTTTGAACAAGAAAGGAAAATTCTACCTTGAAAAAAGTGAAATCTTGCCACAATTGGAAGGGGAATCACAAAAATAAATGTTAGCCAAGATCCAAAATCACCCACAAGCCTAAATTCTAAGATATCTCTCTTTTAGGGTTTTACTCTCCAGAGAATGAATGAATGAATGGCATAAATAGACTAAAATTAGGTATTTATACCCTTTCCAGATTCTCAGGTATCGCTATTGTGACTCGAGGCTCGCATCACCATACATGGAACCAGGGGCAGAAGTCGCATTTGTGATATTCCTTCATCACAATCATGGCTCTGGTTGACTACCCAAGGAGTAATCTTCATGACTAAAAGTCCCAATCGCAACAGTTGCTGGTGCTGCCAGATCGCTATTTCGATCCATAGCCTGCGATCGCGCTGAGACTTTTCCAAGTCTCCACCAACCCCTCTGGATTTATCAAAAATTCCATATATGCAAGTAAATAATGCAACCATTGGAGTAGTCAAAATTTCCATCCAAGGCTGTTTCGATGAAAAGTGGGTCCCACACCCAATTTTTATTTTCTTAACTTTTTGAACAATAGGTCAAAATAAGCTTGGGTACCTTGGGACCCAAACCACAAGTATATCTAGACTAAAATTGATATTCCAGAGCTGCTGGAATAGTTAGAATTTGCATTTGAGATCATTTCACTAATGCCTTTGTCCGATGGCTATTTGGAACCAGCAAAGACTTTAAAATAAGGAATTGGCTTTAAAAATCAAATGAACTACTCGATAAGCATACTGTCTGTCCAAAAAATTCATATATGAGTTGGGGCAGCTATTAGAAGGCTCTAACGGTTAAAAGAAGCATAAATATGGAAAATGTCATGAAAGGTCATTACAACTTGCTTCTACTTAAGGAGTGTTTTAGAGAGAGCAATGCATAAAAGATGGATCGAGGGCCATTGGAGAGGTCATTGGAGAGTAAAAATGAGCCCAGGGGCATGCTGAAATGACCTCTGAGCTCACCTATATGGGAAAGTGCCAAAATAATGGCACAAGTTCCTGACATGTGTCTGACCTTCTTGAGCAGGTGGCCCTTTTAGGTCACTTTTGGGCCAAAGGTTGTAATGTTTAGCCAAAGGGTATAAATACCCAAAAAATGCTTCACTTGTTTTACTTTATGAATCTTGGGGGATTAAAAAGCTTGTATTGAATGTTACCTAGACACGATGATTATGAGGGCGTTTCGATTCCCTTATGGTCATTCATAGGAGTTTGGTGCTTTTATTGGATAATATCTTGAGGTGATTGGATTGAATATACCCTTTAGTTTTGTTAGGTTTCCTTAACTGTGTCTATCTTTTATCACTATCTATCTATCTATCTTTTACTTTTTGTATTTTCTATCCTATCCTTTCTTTAGTTTTTGTGTTGTGTTCGACTTCCGTAATTAATGGGTTATTAAGTTTAGGCTTAAATAGAACCTTGGGGGTGGAATTATAATGCCTTAGTCTAGGTTTGGATAGATTCTTGCCTTAGCATAGGTTTTGGTACTAGTAGCAGGGCCCATTAGTCTTTCTTATAGGTGGTGTGCTTAGTTTGTTACGACCTAATTTATGAGTCCATGATGGCACCTACCTTATCCCGCTAGTAGGTAAGTGAAACCACAACCTAGAGCTATAAAGAATGGGATAACTTGATGGAAAATGACCTAAATGCTGGGAAACAACTATTAAAGGCTTGCTATAATAACAAGGCCATAAATATAGTCTAAAAGATAGATCAAACATCAACAACCATCCCATGACCTAGTAGTGTCGGTACAAGACCTACTACAAATGCAACATAAATACTGAAATAGTAAACTACAATCTGTCCTGAATAATGAAAGACTAGACATGGACACTAGAAGGAAAAATGGGCAACTCTCACTCTGAGATCTCACCTTATCTCCAAAATCAAACTGAGAATGATTTTCACATCAGAGAGTCTACTAGTACTCAGATCTGCACCAAAATGGTACTGAAGAGTATTATGAATAACAAGATAATAGGTACTCAGTAGGCATCATTGACTGACTGAGCTAAATCATGATATAAATATGATAAGATACAAGATAAAATAAATTAATTCAAGGTAATAATGCAAACCTAAAATTAAGCTCCAACGTTGATATACATAAACAAATAAGATAAAATTCGAAAAAGAAATGCAAAGATCGCACAATTATAACTACTAAATTGCCCCAGTAAGCTAATAAGTGAGGAAAGGTAAATAACCCAATGCGGGCCCCTTTAACTCAGAGGGTAAAATCAAAGTGAAATAAATAGTTGAAGATCCATAACTCTATTGAATATTAGCTATAACTATAAAACCATCCATACGATATAATATATATCTAACTCGTAATGTCGGACTCAAATCAGAACTCATATCATCATAAGCATTATTTGCCGAACTTGAATTAGAACTCATAGTATCACTGTCCTCATCAATTGCTTGACATGAATCAAAACTCATATTATCAATATCATCATTAGTTTCCAGACTTGAACTGAAACTTATATAAAAAGACTACATCGTTAAACCATACCAATATCCCATATCGATAAACCATTGAATTTTACCCGAAATTACCACCAACTCGTAATACAAAATCAGTATACTCATTAAGTACCCAATCTCCTTAAAGACCCAAAAAAATCATTAATAAAGATTCAAAAAGCATAAATAAGTCTACAAAATCTAACACAAGTCTTGTCCTAAGGTTGGCCAAAGGGCCCCACTTTAATTCCCAAAATTCATTTTAGAAAAATTCTACCCGGACAAGGTTAAGGTATCTAAATTCATTTCTAGATGTTAAATAAGACACAATTAGACCCAATATAAAACTTTTTCCTAAGACATGAGTAACTAAGTCAATTCCATTAAAAATGTGAGCATCTAGGTCAACTTTACCTAAATTACGGTTCCAAGATAGCCTAAATAGTTCAACTAATCCAAATATTTTCAAATATACCTCCAACACCTAAATCCCATCCTATAACTAGCATAATATCATAATCATACAGTGAAATATCTCAATCTATTATGAGGGTAAACCTAGCCTACCTAGACGCCAAAGAAAAGCCCAAAGAATCTGCTAAACCACTGATTTCCCCTTCCAAGAAGCTTTCACAAGGTGCCACACAATCAAACTCACAATCTACTTATTAAAATAAGAACAGTGATACCCATATTACACTATTGTGCTTGGGGTCCAAAATTACATAAAAATCCAATGTGGGGTCCATTTACGAAATAACACTTTCAAAACCAGCACAACATTCCTCTATGCTTAAGGAACATGTATCCATAAAAAATGGGTAAATTTCGAGCTCTAATGGTGCTACAGTCAAGCCACAAAGATTTTAAGGATATTAGAAAGAGATGGAGAATTAAACCAAGAAATTGATGGAAGATCACCACAAATTCAAAGAAAAAACACATAAATTAACTTCACCAAAGCTCCAAAAGCACCCAAAACTGATTCTCCCAAGTTTTCCTACTTTTTAGTGTTCAATAATTTTGAAAATGGATGAAAACTAGGGAAAATTAGGATAAGTGGTTTTTTTTTATACCCTTCCTAGGTATACGAGTGTCACTTAAGTGATACTTGTTGCCTCAGCTATGTCACGTAGGTGATGCTAGTATAACTTATGTGGCTTCCTCTTATGTGATCAAAGTCTCGCTTAAGAGACACCAATGGCCAATGCTAGGTCGCATACGCAAATCACCAACGCTAGCTGAGACTTGAAAATCTCGTATATGAAAATGGACTATGCAACCTTATCAAATTTTACATCCCAAACTCAATGGAAAAGTTAAAATTTCCATCCAAGGTTGTTTTGATGAAAAAATGGGTCCCATACCTATGTGCCATTTTTTAAAAATTTTTGCCAATAGCCCAAAATGAGTCTGGAAGCCTTGGGACCCAAACTAAGGGTCCATCTTGCCTAAAATTGACATTCCAAAACTATTGCTGGCAGAATTGGCTATGAGTTCGTTTGGCTGAAGTTTTCTCCTGGTTGCCAATTTGAACCAGTAAAGGCTTCAAAATAGGGAATTGGCTCTAAAATCCAAACGAAGCCCGGTAATCGAACTGTTAGTTCCAGTAAGTCATAAATGACTAAGGACAACTATAGGAAATCTGTAAGCAGCAAAAATAAGGGGAAATATTAAAAATGACCTTAGGGTCATTATAATATCCACTACTAAAAAAACTTTCATATGCAAAAGTAAAGGATTAGAATGCACCTGAATCCTCGAATAGGTGAGGATACTGGGTCTACATCTCGCTTTTGATCTCCTAAGTACCCTCCTCTAGTGGTCGGTGCCTCCAATCAACCTTAAAAACTAGAATCTCTCTAGTGCGCACCCCCTTGACATTACTAGCCAATATGAGCACAGTCTTCTCCACAAAGGACAACTACTCATCCAATAGAATCGAGTCCTATATAAGCATATGAGATGGGTCATGACTGTATTGAGACAATATACAAACATGGAAAACTAAATGGACAACAACAAAATTTATAGGTAAGGCTAACTCATAAGCCACCTCGCCAACTGTGCAAAGAATTTTAAATGGCCCAGTATATTTGGGGCTGAGCTTACCCTTCCTCCCGAACCTTATCACCCTTTCTACAGGAGACACTTGGAGGAATACCCAATCACTAACTCCAAATCTGAAGGCACAAAGTCGACGAGCCGTATAAGCCTTTTGCCTACTCTGAGCTGCCCTCAACCTATCCTGAATCACCCTCACTCTATCTAGTGATTCCTAAAGCAAGTTAGTACTATAGGGTCTAATCTCAAAAGTCTTAAACCATCCAATCGGTGAATGACATAGCTACTATACAAAGCCTTAAAAGGTGCCATCTCAATATTCGAATGATAATTAATATTATACATGAATTCCACCAAAGCTAAGTGTTGCTCTCACAGACTTCCAACATCTATAACATAAGCTCGAAGCATATCTTCAAGAACCTGAATAGTTTATTGCGACTGCCCATCGGTCTAAGGATGAAAGGTTGTACAAAGATCTACCTGGGTACCTAACTCCTCCTGAAAATATCTCTATAAGCTAGAAGTGAATACCATACCCTATCTAAAATGATAGATATTTGCAAACCATGTAAATAGACTATCTCACTAACATAGATATAAGCCAACCTCTCAGTACTGAAGTACATATGAATAAAAATAAAATATGCCGACTTGGTTCACTCATCCATAATGAACAAAATACAATCAGAACCATGGGAAGTATGAGGAAAACAACTATCAAAGTCCATGGTAATCTACTACCATTCCCACTCAAGAATGGGAAACCTTTGAATCAAGCGACCAGGACTCTGATGCTCGACCTTTCCTTATTGAGAACATAGGTAACAAGCTACAAAATCCACCACATCTCTCTTCATGTCACTCCACTAATAATATTGCCTCAAATATTTATACATCTTAGCCGTACTCAGGTGTATAGAATAATTGAAGCTATGACCTCATGCAGAATTGACTAAATTAAATCATCAACCCTTTAAACACAAATACATCTATAAAATCTCAAAACACCTTCAGAATCTATGGTATCCCTCTTGGAATCATAATGCAACACTTGATCACAGATCATACAAAGTCTCTTATCCTTAAACTGATGACCTTGAATCTGCTCAAATAGTGAAGACCTCACCTCCATACTACAAGAATCTTCCTAGGGTCTGAAATATCAAGTTGTACTATGAACTTGGGTAAAGACTAAATGTCCCATGCCAACGGCCTTTGAGAAACTAAAATACAAGCCATGTAACCTATATTCACTGCCTTTCGACTCAAGTAATCCGCTACCATGTTCCCTTATTCGAATGATGCAAAATAGAGATGTCATAAAACTTAAGCAACTCCAACCATCTTCATTGCTTAGAATTAATCTCTTTGGGTAATAAGGTGCTAAAGACTATGATGATCTATGAAGATCTCACAATGCACACCATAAATATAATGCCTCCAATTATTAAGTGTAAAAACTACTGCAGCTAGTTCTAAATCATGAATGGGGTATTTGTGCTCGTGCACTTTCAGCTGCCTTATTGCATAAGTAATAACACGACCCTGCTGCATCAATGCAGAACCCAAACTAATTCTAGAAGCATCATAATACATGGTAAATCCCTCACACTCAATAGGAATAGCCAAAATAGGAACTAAATTAATAAATCCCTTAAGCTTTCTAAATCTCAAGTCACACTCCTCATACAAATATAAAGAAACTTTCTTCTGAATTAATTAAGTCATCGGTGCTGCAGTAGTGGAAAAACTCTAAATGACCATCAATAGTAACCAGCCAAATCAATGAACTATGAACCTCAAATGGAGATGTAGGAATGTTCTAATCATGAACAACCTCAATCTTCGCTTGGTCTATCATAATTCTATTCTTAGATACCACAAGCCTAGGGAATGTTACCGACTTAAGCCAAAACTTACACATAAAGAATTTTTCAAAAAGCATATGATCTCTTAAAGTCTGGAGTACAATTCTTAAGTATTGTATATGCTCTTCTGTAATCCTCCAATACACAAGGATTTCATTGATGAACACAATCACAAAGGAAGCCAAATAAGGTCTGAACACGTCATTCATCAAATACATAAATGCAGTTGGGGCATTTTAGTCAACCCAAAAGACATCTCTAGGAACTCATGATAACAATATAGGGTCCTAAAGGCTGTCTTTGGGATATCCCCATCCTGAATCCTAAATGATAATTGAACCTCAAATCAGTCTTAGAGAACATTGCTGCTCCCTAAAGCTGGTCAAACAAATCATCAATATGAGGCATAGGATATTGGTTCTTCAGCATCACCTTATTAAGATACCTATAATCACTATATATTTACATAGAATTATGCTTCTTCTTTACAAGCAATACAGGATCTCCCCAAGGAGACATACTCGATCTAATGAAACTCTTAACAAGAAGATGTTGAAGCTTAGAATTCAGCTTCTTAAGCTCGATAGGATGTGGCAAGGTTCCATAAAAATTGTTTGGGTTCTCGACTTTAAATCTATAGAAAAATCTATATCACTCTCAAGAGGAAGACTATGTAGATCTATAGGGACAACATAAAAAACTCACAAACTATAGGAACAGAGTCAAGGGACATATTCTCTAGACTAATATCATGAAAATAAGTGACATAAGACTTTCAACCACTCAAAATGAGTCTCCTAGACTAGATATAAGAAATAATCCTTATTGTCTCACAACTACTATTCCCTACTACATAACTGGGGTACATCGAGCATGGCTAAGGTAATGTTCTTGGAAAAATAATCCAAGACTGGATGATAGTGGGATAACTATTCTATGCCTAAAATCACATCAAAATCCATCATATCTAACATATATGAGTGTAAAAATTTCAAATAGTCAAAGCACATGATCTAAAAATCCAATTCACTACTAAAAAATCACCCATGAGAGTAGACACACATAATGACATAGATAATGAATCCCAAGATAACTCTAATTGTGGGGCATAAAAATTAGACACATAATAATAAGTGGATCCCTAATCAAATAAAGAAAAACACTGATTGATGGCATACCAAATTGTACCTATGATAAAAATATCTAAAGACTCATCCTTAGATCAAGCAGGTATCATAAATAACTGACCATGCCTGATATCTTCCTAGGCTTCTGGCCGATCTCTTGTCTGACCTTTCTGAGAACCTCTATGAGCACCTTGATGACCACCCCTACGGCCATGTATATCACTTCTAAATAGGGGTAAAACTGCATGAATATGTAGAGCACTATGAACTAAAGGAACTATTGCTCTATGTCTAAGGCACTCTCTTGAGAAATGACCAAAAGCTCCAAAACCATAACATGCCCAGGAACTGTACTAAAAGTAGATGATCTGATTAACCCAAAATAAGCACCATGACTAGAATATCTAAAAGACAAACCTCTCAAAGATAGACAACTACCCTGGCCAGGACGATCACTAAAACTAGACTGACCTCTATTGGTAATCTAAAGTAGGGCCTGAATGGGTCTAATAGACTTGCCCTATTACTCATATGGCTAGCGCTGAGGGTACCTAATTTGGGAACTACTACCTCTAAATCATGATCCACTATAACTCTTACTAAAATTATGATGATATTGTGACATCTTATCAGTTCCCCTCAGGCTTATCGATGTATCACCTTCACAGCCTTAGCATGATCAGAAACCTTAGCAAAAACCTCTTATACTCTATAGTTAGAAAAGAAGTATCATGCCTATCCAACTTATAAAATTAAGCCTCATACTCCACTATAGTCATGAAGCCCTACTCCAACCTTGAGAATTGATCTCTCAGATAATCCTTAAGATTATGGGGCATATACTTCTCTAAAAAAGATCTCAAAGCATTAAGTCCATGTAATTGGGAAAGATTTAGCTGGCCTGGAATCATGTTGACCTTTCTACCAATATTGAAGTGCCAAGTTATAACACTATAGGTTTTGACCCTTAGAAAATTTCTTAGAATTATGGTCTCTAGACCCAATATGACTCATTGGTATGAGTCGTATGTTGGGGTACGTATGGTAAGGTCTAATTGTATGCTGACCTATGTTGGTTGGTGGGATGGATTTGGTTACTAGAATGGATACAACTTAGGGGTATGATTCGTATTGGTGGGTACAAATCATTTGGTTCCTTAACTTAATCTTTGAATTTATTACTTAGGTTGGATCTTAGTATGAGTTGCTTTCCATGATCCATAAGCCAGGGTACGATTCATACCTAAGACTCATATGGTGGACAATATCTAAATCTTCCTAAGGTTTAATCTTCCAGGGGTATGGATGAAGGGTATAGATCGTTGCTTCAGATATGACTTTCTTGGATGAGTCATATGCTGGACAATGTTTGATCCAATAGTTGAAACTAGGATATGAGTGGAGGGCACCAATTTTATTAGAGGGTACAACTGGTGAGGGTCAGTCGTACCCCTAGGATGAGATTTTGTGCAACTTAAGTAGAGGCATTTTCGAAATTTTCCCATTTATCCTAATAAGGTTCCATGACTTCTAACCTACTTGGGAGGTTATTTACCCTACTATTTCAATAATTAACACTTAGAAACTCTTCTAAACATTATATAATTCTCTCAAAAGCTTTTGGGCAAGGGAAGTTAGGGTTTCAACTAGAAGATTAATTTAGTTCTTGTCTTGGTGATTTCTTTCCATAATCATATTGTATATAGGCCTTTTATATTACCTTATTGTTAATTCTAACTAGAAGCATGGTTTTTATGAATGTTTTCATGACTTCATTGATTGTATGATTTTGGTTTACAAATATAATTTGGGGGTTTTGATATTAAATGGTTGGTTATGGTTTTCCAATGGTTTTAGTTATGATTTATGTGCATTAATGGTGGTTTTGGATAATTAAATTACATGGAAATAACTTAATGGTAATTGGAATTAGTTTTGGTTATATTATGCTCCCAATGTGTTTGACAAAATACCAATAATAATATTTTCATAGCATTGAGTACTTTTAATGGAAGTTTTGCTTATTTTAAAACTTGATAAAGAAATTATACATGGTTTAAATGGCTTGGAAAGGTAAATGTCTAAATGGTTATGATTGTGGGGTACATAGAATTCCCCTTAAACCCATGTCGTTGGCTATGGATAGTACTTGCAAGTATGGTTGGTATGATGACACGACAACTAAATGGCCTTGGTTAATAAATGGTAATTGGATTGTTTGGTTGCTTGGTAATGGTTTTAATTGGGCTATAATGGCGGGATGTGTAGCAAAGCTGTGCAAGATAGAGGTCTATTAATTGAGCTATAATGGCGGGATGTGTAGCAAAGCTGTGCAAGATGAAGGTCTAGGGGGAACTAAAACTATAAACTCATATTTGCCGATGTGAGGTTGGTCTTGGGGACCGTGTACATGATGTCATGCTATATTTTGGGGGATTTACTAGTCATCTCAGGTTTTTCTTCCCTGGTCATGTAGCTTCAAGCACTGGGGCCCTTTCAGTAGTGGGAGCTGAACCCATATAGCCCGTACATGGTTTAGGATGACAAAGCTATATAGCCTAGGTAAAGGTTTTAATGGCATGGTAAACTCGGTCCCCTTGCCTGGAATGGTTATATATTTATATATGTATGGTTGTGTGCATATGGATGGTCTTACTTGGCCTTATAAAAGGCATTATTTTATCCTTATCCTGCGATCATGATGGCATTCACCTACTAATGCATTTATTGGTGGTTGTATACCCACTGTATGTAGGAACTGACTATTCTACTCCTCCTACATAGAGATTGACTTGGGGATCAGTATTTGAACTGAAGTGGTGAGCTTTTATCTTTTTGGAATGCTATATTACATAGTATGGATATTTCTAGAAACTTTGATTTTATTTTAGATAATGGTTTTAGCCATCGTTGGGGGCATGTCCCAACTGCATTTTATTCTTTTGGTTAGAGGCTTTATGGTACTATTATAAGTTGGAATATAAGGGATCAATATGGGCGTTAGCCTTGGTATTGGCATTCATACTGGGACTTACACCCTTAGATGATATTGTTGGTAGTTCCATCATATTTTATTTTGGGATTAATTATATTATGTTTTGGAATCTTCTTTGTTATGGCTTGTTTATGGAATTTGGTTTGGTTTGGTATGGTTGGGTTATTGGTTTGGTATGGTTAGACTGAGTTAGGATGATCACGGTTGTGATCCTATCCCTGAGTCTTCATGTAAGTTATTACACTATCTTGTAATATGCTTAAACTTTAGGCAATTTAGGGCAGGCGACAGGAGGTTGTGTTGGGTAATAGGGGTGGTCTTCGATCTTGATCAGACTTGGGATGCCCATTATGATAAGGCCCCTGGGTGGGTTATGTCAAGTTGGTATCAGAGACTAGGTTCATGGTCAATTGGGAGTCCAAAAAGCCGTGTCGAGAAGAGTCTCTTTTAGGGATGTGTAGTGCTCCACACTCATAAGGAAGAGGCTACAAGGAATATAGGAATGTTTAACTTTCTTGGTATTTAATTTTCAAGCTTGGAGTCTCAATCCTTGAATCTTCTCTAATCCTTATTTGTTTATTTTTTGGATCATGCCTCATAGATCTGGAACACAAGGAAATTCTTCTATCCCATCTGGGGGTAATGCTGAAGGGGTGCATCCTACTTCTGGGGTTCATCTTTGATCTCACGGTCCTATCCCTCATAGTTCAGGAGTTCCATCAGTTGCTACTAGTCTTCCTCAAGAAAAGATGACTAATACGGAATTCCATCAGTGTATTCATATTATTGCTCAGATGGTCACTGCTTAGGCCTAGTAAGGTATGACTGGTGCTTTGTCTACTGAGGCCTCAAGGGTTGGATAATTTATGAAGATAGATCCTCTTATTTTTTATAGAGTGAAGGTGGAGAAGGATCCACAAGTCTTCTTGGATAAAATAGAAAAGATAATTTAGGTAATATAGGCTACCAATGTGGAAAGGGTAAATTTTGCAGCTTATCAGCTCTAAGATATTACATACCAGTAGTATGAAGGGTGGGATAGGGATAGGGGTGATTTGGAAGAATCAGTCTGGTGGAATACTTTTTCGAAGGCCTTTTTAGATCTCTTTTTCCCTAAGAATTGAAGAAAGTAAAGATGAAGGAGTTTTTGAACCTCAAGCATGGGAGGATGTTTGTCAAGGAATATGCCTTGAAGTTGAAGGTGTTGGATATGAGAATGGTATGATGAATGTGTGGACATACCAGGAAAGATAGAGTAAAGAATGAGATTATTTGAGAGAAGCTGGGAGTTGCCTTGGTGGAGAATATGATACGAGAAGTGAGGTTATGTTTGTTCGAGCACGTGATGATGAGGGGATCTGATGCTCTAGTGCAGAGGTGTGAGACACTAACTATGGGTGGTTTTAAGAGAGGTTGAGGTAGATCGAAGAAGTATTGGAAGGAGGTGATTAGGTATAATATGGAGCAGTTACATCTTATGAAGGATATGACCCTTGATAGAAAGGTGTGGAGGACGTGAATTAGGGCAGAGGTTTAGGGAGTGGGAGTGCATCAATAATAGTAGGGGAGCATTCTTTTGACTGGATTTTATTATTCATGGTGTTTTGGATGTAGTATTACTGTATGGCTATTTTGCATACCGTACTAGTTTAGATGCTCTTCTCTTTGGTGTTTGTTATACTGTTAGTTTATTTTTCGTACAGTACTAGTTTATATGTACTTATCTTTTGTGTTTGGTATACTGTTATCGGTCCTAAGATGGGGGTACTTTACCTAAGGTAGTGGTATGATCTGCGTATACTCTACCCTCTATAGAACCCACTATGTGGGAATACATTGGGTATGTTGTTATTGTTGCTCTTTATTTCGTGGATGACATGCGGGTAAAAATAAGGAAGTTTACTTTTTTATTAATTTGGCATTTAACTTAAGAGAGAAAGACTGCCTTATTGAGTAAAGATATGGACATCTCTAGGTTGACTATTCATATACAATAGGTAGATGATGAAAAGAAAAAACAAATAGAGTTTGGAGATAGAAAGGGTAAGAGGAGCAAGTTTTCTAACTAGGGAGGTGCTCAGTCTCAGGGTAGCCGGGATGGTGGCAAATAGTAGAAAAAGAAGAGGGGGAGTTCTGGTTCCTTCTTTCCTACTAGTGCTCCTTACTAGTCGAGTGATAAATGTCATCAAGGTGGTGATAATTTCTGAGCATAGGGTGCCCAATCTTAGGCAAGTAGAGGTTAGTCAATTTTTTCATGCCCTTCTTGTCGGTTCTGTGGTCATCATGATTGGGGTTATTGTGATAAGGGAAAGGAAAAATGCTTCAAATGTGGCTAAATAGACCATCGGCTTAGGGGTTGTCTAGTTAATAAGGTTGCTACGGGGGTGAATAAGATTCCTATGGCTTCATCTTTTGCCCCTACGCCTGGCGGTGTTGCATCTACTTCTGTTACTACTCCTGGTTCTAGTGTTGGTTAGAATAGGTTGTATTCTTTGGCATCCCAATAGGAATCCGAGGCATCACCTAATGTCTTTACTGGTATAATACATATTTTATCTTATGATGCATATTATTTTCTTGATCCGGGGTCCACTCTTTCCTATGTGACTCCTTATCTGGCTGTATCTTTTGATTTTGATCCGGAAGTTATTTTGGATCCTTTTTCTATTTCTACCTTGATAGATGGCTTAGTTATTGCTAAGAGAGACTATAGAGGGTGTGTGGTATCTGTTAGTAGAAAACAGACCTTGGTGGATCTGTTTGAGTTGAGTATGGTGGATTTCGATTTCATTCTGGGGATGGATTGGTTACACTCTTGTTACACATCCTTGGATTTTCAGACCTATAGGGTTTTTTAAGTTCCCTGGTGAATCGGTTATAGAATAGGAGGGTGGTTCTTTAGCTCATAGGGGGTGATTTATTTCTTATCTTAGAGCTCGGAGATTAATCTCCAAAGATTGTGTTTATCAGTTGGTCCAGGTTAAAGATTCTAACTCGAACGGTCCTTCATACCAGTTAGTTCCATTGGTTAATGAGTTTCCAAAGGTATTTTTAGATGATATTCCTGGTGTTCCTCAGGATAGGGTATTGATCTAGTTTAGGACAATCGTCCAATTTCTATTCCTCTGTATAGAATAGCTCCGGATGAGTTGAGGGAACTCAAGGAGAAACTTAGGGATCTTCTGGATTAGGGGTTTATTCATCCTAGCGTATCTTTGTGGGTTGCACCGGTGTTGTTTGTGTGTAAGAAAGGTAGTACCTATAATACCCCAAATCTGGTACCTGAAATGATACACGATGCTCATGACCCCGAAGGACCACAAGCTAACCCATGACTGATATCTTTACCTATATACTGTATAAAATACTTTATAATGCGAAAACATGAACTGAAAGGCCATAAGGTTCAATACTGAACATGATTTGAATGATATAACATCTGTGTGGTGTAATAGAATACTCAAAATAAAACTGAACATACTGTAGTCTAGAAAGCCTTTAATTGACTAAACTGTCTGAGTAAGGAGTTGATGGGACATGTCCCCAACTAACTCTAACTAATAAACTGATTAATTAGATAATAGGAAAATAATCATGTCCTCAAATGATGAGGACTCACTTCTAACTCTGACTACTGAAATTGGAATCTACTGCTGATCTAGAGCTCGTGTCTCTGAACCTATGGTATAAGACACCATAGCGCAAATGCGTTAGTACTTTGAATGTATTGGTATGCATGTGAGGTCTGCTGAATGCATGGGGTTCATATGCATGAACAATAATAATAACTGACTAACTATCATGAGCATGAGAATACATGTATGAGATATAACAACTAACACTAATATTGTGATAACATGATTATTGAATCTAAACATAACTAATAACATGAGTAACTATATCTGACAGTCTTAAATCTGATGGAACTATCTGAGTTCTATACTATATTTGAGTTGACTGTATCTGACAATCCTGAATTTTGAAGAACTATCTGAGTTCTTTGATGGAGACTGAAACTGAGACTGTGGGAGGTAGTCAACTAATCGATATGCCCCAAGTGATGCATTATAGCTGAATTGGGGTCCAATCTATGCCCTGATTAGAAGGGTGTCATTACGGCGCCACTGGTAAGGACAACATGTGAGCAACCCTCATATAACAGGTAACTCTAGTGAGAATTGTGGGAACCCTCTTATTACAGGTTAAGCCACCTCATATACCCTTATATAGCAGGCAATGATGTCTACCCTCATATAGCAGGCAATGATGTCTCAACTGATGCTGGCTACATAGTTCTGAAATGCAAGGATTGCTTCTAAGAACCATACCCTCATATAATAGGTGAGTTCCTATCCTTGGGTTCACTCAGTGCTAATTTCTACTCCTATCTGAATAGACAGTAAATATAATTTACTGAACTAAACATGGACTGAGTTACTAAATTCCGTTGACTGATGGAATATTACTGATATATGAAAATTAACTGAGTTCATGAGATCAAGGAGATTTTCTGAGCCATAAGACTATCTGAAGTCTAAGAATTCATAGCTTGGCTGAGAGTATCATGGAAACAAGACATAGATCTAGCCACACAACTAATATTTTGGGTACAAGTACCCCCAGGACTCGATGTAAGGAAAAATGACCAAGCATAATTTCCTTGAACATATAACTAACATCATAATCCATAATACATTTATAGAAGTATTCCATCAAAACATGTGATAGGCATAACTTGTACATACAGGGGAATCTCATGATATCATACTAGTTGGGCATTGTTGCTTCATCTAGGCATTTAATCAATCACATGGTAGGCATAGTACTTGTAAACAATATTATACAATAATTAATCGTCATGATTCATCTCTAATTTCAGCATCTAGGTTTATTCATAGGTTTACATGAATATACATCTATACAAATCAATTCCACATAAAATTGATCACCCAACATGGAATTGAATTTAATTGATCATTATCAACATAAACAAAACAAACCCAACATGAAATTCATAAAAAAATCCATTAAGTTAAACTTAGAAAAGAGATTATTGGGCTTCATGGATGAAAGGAGTCCATGAATGAGCACTACGCATACTTTAGTTCATGATTTTGTGAAGATTGATGGAGAAAATTTCTTGGAATTGGATCTTCTATGAAAACCCTAGCTTGTTCTTGAGAGGTTTTTGAGAGAAGAGAGTGTATTTTAGGTGAAAAGTGGTTGTATCATGTGTTAAAGGGCTTAAATAAGGGTGGGAAGTTAACCCTTTTAACCCTGGACGCGCCATTTAATTTTAGTAAAATTTTCCAGAACTACCCTGGTGGGACGTGGAGCTATCACGCCGTGTCACTGGAATTTGACTATTGGGAAACTGAGGTATGGCGCGACACAGAGCCATCGCGTTGCCTCTTCTCTTACGACCTGCAACTTTGGCGCGACGCGAAGAAAATTGCGCTAAGACACTAGAAAAGGACAATTCTGAATTTGGGCCCTAGCGCGACGTTTCATAATCACGAACCTCTACTGGAATTTGCCATATGCCATTTCCTCTTGTGGCGTGGTGCGCCATTGACTAGTATGACACTGTTTTATGACGAGAACTTGAAATAGTCGTAACTTCTGACCCGGTTATTGGATTTGGATGATTCTTATATCGATGGAAAGCTTATTGAATTTTCCACATAACAAAAACTGAAAATACTGAAAATTCCTCATGGAATAACCATCATTAAATTTAGAAGATAATACTAGATATTTTTGAAATGAAATTAGCTAGGAAAAGTACTGGGTATTACAGTTCCTTTCAAATGTGCATTGACTATAGGCATTTAAACAAGGTGACAGTCAAGAAAAAGTATCCTCTTCCAAGGATAGATGATTTTCTTGACCAGTTGAAATGTGCCATGTTTTTTTCTAAGATAGATCTTTGATCTGGGTACCATCAGCTAAAGATTAGGGAGGTGGATATCCCTAATACTACTTTTCGTACTCGGTATGGGTACTATGAATTTTTGGTAGTGTCATTTGGGTTGACTAATGCTCCGACATTATTTATGAATTTAATGAATAGGATTTTTCATCTTTATTTAGATCTCTTTGTTATTGTGTTTATTGATGACATTCTAGTTTATTTGAAGAGAGAGGTGGATCATGATAATCACCTCCATGTGGTGTTGTAGACCTTAAAGGAATAATAGGTGTATGAAAAGTTCTCTAAATGTGAGTTTTGGTTGAATTCTATAACTTTCTCGAGTCATAATATTTCTAGTAAAGGGATCATGGTGGATCTGTAAAAAGTTGCGATGGTGAAGAGGTGGACTAGATCCATGAATCCATTTAACATTCAAAGCTTCTTGGGTTTAGCCAGGTATTATAGAGGGTTTATAGAAAGATTTTCATCGATAGCTGCTCCTTTTACTAAGTTGACTCAGAAGAAGGTCAAGTTTTCTTTGTTGGATACTTGTGAGAAGAGTTTTGAGAAGTTGATAAGATAACTTTGGCTCTAATTCTGACTTTACCGAAAGGTAATGATGGGTTCATAGTTTAATGTGATACATCTCGGGTAGGTCTTGGTTGAGTTTTGGTGCAGAATGGAAAAGTGATTGTCTATGCTTCCAGGTAGTTGAAAGTGTATAATATATATTATCCTACTTATAATTTAGAGCTGTTAGCGGTTGTGTTTGCTTTTAAAATATGGCAGAGTTATTTGTATGGTGTTCAAGTGGATATCTTTTCTAATCATAAGAGTCTACAGTATGTGTTGACTTAGAAGGAGCTTAATCTCAGGAAAGAAGATGGCTTAAGCTTCTCAAGGATTATGATATGAGTCATCACTACTACCTAGGTAAAGCTAACATGGTTATTGATGCTCTTAGAAGGTTATCCATGGGGATTTTGGATCATGTGGAGGAAGGAAAGAGAGAATTTATGAAGGATATTCTAATCTTGAAGTTTATCTCTTGGACTCCAAGGATGGTGGTGTGATGATACAAGAGGTGGTTTGATCATCTCTTAGTGCAGAGATTAATGAGAAGCAAGAGCTAGATCCTATCTTGATGAAAATTAAGAGTGACATTGGCAGGTAAAAGGTAATAATGTTTGAGATCAGTTGTGATGGTACTATACGGTGCCAAGGGGGTTTTGTGTTCCTGATGTCGATGGGTTGTGACAAAGGATTTTGGCTAAGGCACTTGAATCGCGCTATGTTTTTCATGTCGGCTTGACTAAGATGTATTATGATCTCAAGGAGATCTATTGGTGGAATGAAATAAAGAGAGATATGGCTGATTTTATGGCCAAGTACATGGTATGTCAATAGGTTAAGGTTGAGTACACGAGGCCAGGAGGGTTGTATTAAGAAATTAATAGGCCCAAATGGAAGTGGAAGTGAGCAATATAGACATTTTTATTGGTTTTCCTTGGTCTCGAAATCAATATGATTTGGTTTGGGTCATTATGGATAGGATGCCTAAGTCTGTGCACTTTTGCTAGTGCGAACTACCTTTTCTGCAGAGGATTATGTGAAGCTGTATCTTCAGGAGATTGTGAAGCTGCATAGGGTGCCTTTTTTGATTATTTCTAATCAAGGCACGAAGTTTACATCTTACTTCTAGCGATCTTTTTAAAGAGGGTTAGGGACTAAGGCTAGTCTGAGTACTACTTTCCACCCACAAAAGGATGGGAAAGTGGAGAGAGCTATTCAAATATTGGAGGATATGATTTGGGCTTCTGCTATTGATTATGGTGGCAATTGGATTGAACATCTATCTTTGGTGGAGTTTGCTTACAACAATAGCTATCATTCGAGTATTGCTATGACCCTTTTAAGGGTATTGTGTGGTAAGAGGTGTAGATCTCCTATTGGTTGGTTTGATTTGGTGAGGCGGACATGTTTGGTCCCCACTTGGTTTACTAGGCTATGGAGAAGGTGAAGGTGATTTGGGTTAGAATTAAGGCTTCCCAAATTCACCAAGAGTCCTATACGGATGTTAGGCATAGAGACTTAGAGTTTGAGGTTGGGGATAAGGTCTTTCATAAGGTATCTCCCATGAAGAAAGTAATGTAGTTTGACAAGAAAGGAAAGCTCAGTCCCCATTATGTTTGTCCTTATAAAATTTTGCAGAGAGTAGGTAATGTTTCTTATGAGCTAGAGTTTCCTTCTAGCTTGAGCTTGGTTCATCTGGTATTTCATGTTTCCATGTTGAGAAAGTGTATTGGTGATCCTTCTTCGATTATTTCTTTGGAAGGATTGGGTCTCACGAATTCTTTGTTTTATGAGGAAATTCTGGTTGAGATCTTTGATAGAAAGGTTTATCAGTTGCATACCATGGATGTGGCTTCCGTTAAGGTTTTGTGGCAGAGCCATAAGGTGGAAAAAGCTAAATGGGATGTGGAGGAGGACATTCGTGCTGAATGTATCTTTCTTCAACACATCTTTATGTTCTGAGTTTGTTAAAGGAAAGATTAATATCTTTGCCTCTTTGTTTTCAAAGTTTGTTAAAGATTGGGAATATATTTGCTAATATAAATGACTCGTGCGTGTGCTTACCCCTACCTTGTCCATCATTCCGGGACGAATGTTCCTAGGAATAGACTATAACACCCTAGGTTTTGACTCTTAGAAAATTTCTTAGAATTCTGGTCTCTGGACACAATATGACTCATGGGTATGAGCTGTATGTTGGGTTACGGATGGTAAGGTCCAGTCGTATGCTGACCAGTGTTGGATGGTGGGATGGAATTTGGTTACTAGAATGGATACGACGTAGGGGTATGAGTCATATTGGTGGGTACAAATATTTTGGTTCGTTAACATAACCTTGGACTTAGCTAATTAGGTTTGATATGAGTACGAGTGGCTCACCATGAGCTGTAAGCTAGGGTACGAGTCATACCCAGGACTCGTATCATGGATAGTGTCTAAATCTTCCTTGGGTTTAATATGCCAAGGGTACAGATGAAAGGTATGGATTGTATTCTTAGAATACGACTTGGTTTGATGAGTCTTACGCTGGAAAGTGTTTTATCCATAGGTTGAGGCTAGGATACGTCTGGAGGGTACCAATCGTATTGGAGGGTACGACTCGTGAGGGTCAGTTGTACCCCTAGGATGGAATTTTATATAACTTAAGTGGGGGTATTCTGGATATTTCCCCACTTATCCTAATAAGGTCTCAAAACTTCTAACCTACTTAGGAGGTTGTTTACCCTATTATTCTATTTATTAACACTTAGAAACTCTTCTAAACACTCTATAATTCTCTCAAAAGCTTTTCTCAAGGAAGCTAGGGTTTAAACTTGAGGATTAATTTGGGGCTTGTAGTGGTGATTTCTTTCCATGATCATCTTTGTTTAAGGTATGTTCTCTTCCATCATTGTTAATTCTAACTAGAAGCTGTTTTTTTATGAATGTTTTCATGACTTCATTGATTGTATGATTTTGCTTTTCGAATATGATTTGGGGGTTTTGATATTAAATGGTTGGTTATGGTTTTCCCATGATTTTAATTATGCTTTATGTGCATTAATGGTGATTTTGGATAATTGTATTTCATGGGAATGGTTTAATGGTAATTGGAATTGGTTTTGGCTATATTATACCCCAAATATGTTTGAAAAAATGCCTATATTAATGTTTTCCTAGCACCGAGTACTTTTAATGGAACTCTTACTTATTTTAAAACTTGATAAAGGAATTATGCATGGTTTAAATATCTTGGAAAGATAAATGGCTAAATTGGTATGCTTGTGGGGTATATGGAATCCCCTAAGTGGTTTAATATTGTAAATGGAAGGGCACTTGGAAGTCCCCTCAAACCTATATGTGGTTGGCTATGGACAGTACTTGCAAGTATGGTCGATATGATGATACCACCACTAAATAACCTTGGTTAATAAATGGTAAATATATTGCTTGGTTTCTTGGTAATGGTTTTAAGTAGGAAATAATGGCGTGATGTGTAGCAAATTCATGGAAGGTGGAGGTCTTGGGGGTACTAAATTGGAAACTCATATTTGTCGATGTGAGGTTGGTCTTGGTGACCATATGCATGATGTCACACAATATTTTTGGGGATGTACTAGTCATCCTAGGTTTTTCCTCCCTTGGTGAGTGGCTTTACACACAGGGGCCCTTTCAGAAGGGAAGATGAACCCATATAGCCCGTGGGAGGTTTAGAGCGACAAAGCTACATAGCCCAGGTAAAGGTTTTAATGGCATGCTAAACTAGGTCCCCTTTCCCGGCATGGTTATATATATGTATATATGTGTATATATAAAATATGTATGGTTGTGTGCATATGAATGGTTTTACTTATCTTTATAAATGGGTATTTTATTCTTATTGTTAGATCAAGCTAGCGCTCACCCTCTAACCCATCTACTGGAGGCTGTATACCCATACTATGTAGGAACCAACCTTTCTACTCCAACTACATAATGATTGACTCGGGGATCAATATATGGACTTAAGTGGTGAGCTTACATCCTTTCAGAAGGCTCCATTTCATGTTATGGATATTTCTAAACACTTTGATTTATTTTGGATATTATTTTGTCCATGATTGAGGGCATGTCCCAACTAGATTTTATTATTCTTTTGGTTAGAGGCTTTGTGGTATTGCTATGTGTTGGAATGGGCGGGATCGATATGGGTGTTATCCTAGTCATTGGAATTGGTACTGGGGCCTACACCCGTGGATGATTTTGTTGGTTGTTCTATCATATTTTATTTTGGGATTAATAATATTATGTTTTGAAATCTTCTTGGTTATGTCCTTTAGTATGGTTTGATATAATTGGGCGGTTGGTGTGGTATGGTTAGACTTGATTGGGTCGGTCATGGTTGTGATCCTATCCCATAGCCTTCATGTGAGCTATTACACTATCTTGTAATATGCTCGAACTTTAACCAACTTAGGGCAGGCGGATGGAGGTTGGGTTGGGTAATGGGGGTGGTTTCCGATCTTGGTCGGACTTGGGATTACCATTACAACAAGGCCCCCGGGAAGGTATATCACAAGTCTAACTGAAGAGTAGTGTAATCCACATCACGAGTCTCAACTAGGGATAAAATTATGGAGCCTATCCTCAAAAGCAATTAAGAAATTATACACATCCTCGACTATCGCACGAGAAAACCTAGGCTCTGCCAATATCAAGAATATACCCAATATCTTTGCTCCTCAAAAGACATAGTAGGTTGGGAAACCACTGGTTATACAACTACTGATGGGGTAACTGCCGGTGCAAGAGGGACCTCAACTCCAGGAGCCACAGCTATAAGTTGCGACCCTACCTCAGTACCACTCTGATCCGTAGACTGGGCACCATAAGAACTTTCACCACCAACCAATCCTAAAATCTAAACCAAAGCAACCCTGTGCGCTGAAGAAGAAATAAACCTTGGTGGAGCCTGGGCTAGTCCCTAGCCCACCGCTGGCTGGGGCGAAAGAATCTTTTGCTTGGGATTAGGAATAGGGTCTAGAGAAGGCCTACATCCTATTCACTAGCTGGGAACACATCCCTAGGCTGTGCATGACCTATAGGTCATCCATGAAAAAAAAAGATCCCTTGGCTCTGTTTTGGGATCCTCGGCTCTTATAGTAGTAGCACGTGTCCTAGCCATCAATGAAAGAGTGAAACCAAAGTAATGATTTAGAAACCAACTCAGAATCTTAGCACGAAATTAGTGAAAGAAGTGAAGAACTCCTAAGAATATCCTATAGCCTCATGAAGATAAAAAAACATACGCCATTTTTCCGATCTAAGGGACTGCACTAGATACTTACTCTTGTAGCAACAATACTGTTAAAACTTAGGCTGTAATACACATTTATCATAACCTAATTCATAAGTCATGATGGCACTTACATTATCCCACCAGTAGGAAAACTAAACCATTGCCCAGAGCTATAAGCAATCGGCTAACTTAGTGGAAAATGGCCTAAAAGTCAGAAATCAACAATTAAAGGCTTGCAATAATAATAAGGCAATAAGTATAGTCTAAAATATATATCAAATATCATCAACCATCCCACAACCTAGTAGTAAGACTTTAATCAAAACTCATATTATCAATTGCCGAACTTGAATTTCATATTATCAATATCATTATTAATTACTAGGCTTGAATCGGAACTCATATAAATATACCGTATCAAATAAAACATACTAATATCCTATATCCATAAGCCATATAAATAAATGATAAGTAACCTATGTTAATAAACCATCAAATTTTACCTGAAATTAGCGCCAACTCCCAATACCAAACTAGCATGCTCACTTAGTACTCAATCTACTGAAAGTACCAAAATAATCATTAATAAGGATTCAACATGAATAAATAATTCCACAAAAAATAACACAATTCTTGGCCTAAGGTGGGCAGAGGGGCCCAAATCTATTCCCTGAAATTCATTTTTAGGAAAATTCTACCTCGA
Source organism: Capsicum annuum (assembly GCF_002878395.1). Lineage (NCBI taxonomy): Eukaryota > Viridiplantae > Streptophyta > Magnoliopsida > Solanales > Solanaceae > Capsicum > Capsicum annuum. The sequence goes on from NC_061117.1 coordinate 112,384,484, forward strand.
ATTAGGCTAAGGTATCTAAATTCATATATAGATGTTAAATAGGCCATAATTAGACCTAAGATATAAATCCATCATTAAACATGAATAACTAAGTAAATTTCATCAAAAATGTGAGCAACTAGGTTAATTTTACCTAAATTATGGTTCCAAGATAGCATAAATAGTCCCACTAACCCAACCATTTTCAATCATACCACCAATACCTAAATCTTATCCCATATATAGTATAATATCATAATCTTACTACGAAATGGCTCAATGTATGAAGAGGGTAAACTTAGCTTAGCTGGATGCCGAAGAAAAGCCCAAATAATCGCTAAATCACTAATTTTCCATTTTGAGAAGCTTCTATAAGGTGCCACACAATCAAAATCACAATCTACTCATCAAAATGAGAACAGTGATGCCCATATTACACTATTTTACTTTGGATCCAAAATTATGTAAAAATCCCCATATGGGTTCTATTTATGAAATCACACTTTCAAAACCAACACAACGTCCCTCTATGCTTAAGGAACATTTACTAAAAATTGGATGAATCATAAGCTCTAATGGTGATACAATCAAGACACCAATATTTTAGGAATCTTAGAAAAATATGGAGAATTAAACCAAGAAATTAATGGAAGCTTACCACAAATTCAAAGAAGAAACGCATAAATTAACTTCCCCAAAGCTCCAAAATCATCCAAATTGATTCTCCTAAGTTTTTCCAATTTTAAGGTTTTAATATTCTTGAGAATGGATGAAAAATTGTTAAAATTGGGCTAAGTGGGTTTTTTATACCATTCCCAAGTATACGGGTGTCGCTTAAGCGACCAAGTGTTGCTTAAGCGATACTTGCTGCCTCAGTTATATTGCATAGGCAATGCTGATACTTCTTAAGTATCTCTTGTATGTGAGATCAACATATCACTGAAGTTATACCAATGGCCAATGCTAGGTTGTGTACGCGATGCACCAGCACGAACTGAGACTTAGAAAATCCCAAATCTCTACCAACTCCTCGAGATTCATCTAGAATCTCATATATGTAAATAGACTATGCTACCCTATCAGATTTGATATTCCAGACGAAATAGCACAGACGAAATATCCATCCAAGGTTGTTTGGATGAAAAGTGGATCCCACACCCCTGTGTCATTTTTCTTAATTTCCTACCAATAGCCTAAAATGAGTCCAAAAACTCAAATCCAAACTAAGGGTCCACCTAGCCTAAAATAGATGTTCTGGAGTTGTTAGAACTATCATAATTGACATACGACGTGTTTTGAATAATGTTTTTGCCCGGTAGCTAATTTGAACTAGAAAAGGCTTCAAAATAAGAAATTAGCTCTAAAAATCAAACAAACTACCCGAACCAAACTGTCAGTTCTAGTAAGTCATAAATGACTTAGGGCAGCTACAAGAAAGATCTAAAAGGTAAAAATGAGTGAAAATATAGAAAATAACCTTGAGAATCATTACATAATTTAACTCCTATAGACTTAATGATCCTTTGAAGTTATTAACTTAGATTGAATATTGGACCTTTGGATGACTAAGGCAATTTAACAGGCTTCAATTAGTATTATTAACATAAATTAAGTGACCTTTTAAATTGTGCACCCTGTCGTGTTAGTTAATATCACATCTTTAGGAATTTGGTTGTATTACCTAGTAGTAACATTCGGTGGAGCAGAAGGAAATTAATGATCTTGGAACTTTTTGACACTTGGAATAATTATTTAGTTTTGGTTTGAGTTCGACAATTGTTAGATCCTCGATACTCATTATATTGGGCTTATTTATGACATACTTACTTCATGGCACTTTTTTAATAGTTTCAATTTATGTTCGACAATAATGCCTTGTATGCGATAATTTATTATGCTGATTCTAGTCTTAATTTTAGTGTGCTAATTCTAGGCTTAATTTTAGTTTAAGTCCTACATTTATGGTTGAAAGAGGTTTTAGATATGTTGTCATATTGGGCACATTTAGGATTTCTATTGTTAGGGTTTTCTCCTTGCTTGCATACATTAGACTTATGGGGGCTTGGTTGGGTTGTTCTTTTCATGTTTACTTTTTTTGGTTTTATGGGGGTCTAATTAAGTTTTAGTTAGACTATATTTTCTTTGACTAATATGTCCTGGTATATTTACTGCTTTATTTCATTTTAGAGTAGTTTTTATAATATATTCCTTATCCATGACTTTTGTTTACATTCTTACATTTTATTATAGTTTTGTTATAATTTATCTTAGTCGATAGATGATGCATATTGAGTACCCATCATTTTTGGTACTCATGCTATAATTCTATATTTTTTTTGATGCCAATTTTTATACTAGTTGCCACCACTGACATTTCACTCAAGCTTAATTTTGGGGATTTAAGGATAGGGTAATCTTTTAGTGCTGGAGCTGATCCCTTTTTATTCTGCTATTTTTGGATAGTCTTTACTTTTGAGACTAACTGAGTATTGGATACTATTTATTACTCTATTCTTTTTGGATTTAGTGGCTCTTGTACTAAACTTACTAGGTTGTGATACTCTTCTATAAAATTTCTTTTTTTCCCTATGTTCTAGTACTTTTATTATTATCTGATGTTATTTATTTTTCTACTTTCATGTTAAATTAGACATTTTTTAATCTATCGTTATTTTTCCCATTACACGCCATTTCAAGATATGGTTTGTCTTACCTATCTGTGGGTTAAAGTAAATGCCATCATGACTTGAGAAATTAGGTCATGATAAATTGGTATCAGAGCCTCAGTTCACTGGTGTTGTTGGTATAAGAGAAAATATCTTGATGAATCCTGCAGATCGGTATGCTGATGTTCGTATCCTATCTTTGGGAGGCTACAAGACATTCATAGAAAAATCTAACTTTCTTTATTCATTTCATATGGTTGTTATATTGGTATCTGAATTCTTATTTGATTCACTCTTTTACATATGTTAAGGATGCGAGCTATATCGATCAAAGACAAAGACCTCGAGTCCACCACTAGGGCGCCCATTAGAGGCCAGGGCTGACCTAGAGACTGAGGCCAGGTAGAGATGCAACTCTAACTAGGGGTCAAGACACAGAGCCTACACTAGACCACGCTATTTCTCCTAACCCAGAGGTAGCTCTGAAGGTTCAGCTTCCTTAATCATTTGTGGGCTAGAGGAAAACTTAGGACCCATCGAGATTTATATCTTCCTCAGCTCTCAAAAATGCCTTGCTTTATTTGTTAGGGATAGTAAGTGGTGCACTGTCTAATGGTGGTCAGTCAACAGTCAAGAGCAGTACTAATATAAGAGTGAAGTCTGTACCTGCAACTTTTAGAATAAAGGTTCGTTCAGTGCCTTTAGTTTAGTAGCCAGTAGTGGCCTAACCACTTATGAGTGTCAAGGAGTAGAAGATGTTGGCATGATACATGAGATTGACTCCACCTTGGTTTGTAGGGCCCCGTGTGAGATTGCTTTTGAGTTTTTGACTAGTTATGAGAAGAGGCTCTGTAATTTGGGGTTGGTTGAGTCCCGTGGAGTGGATTATTTTTGCTTATTAGCTAGACACTACATGTAGATAGTAGTGGAGGTGTTATCTTAATTCTAGGCTAGTTGGATCTCTAACTATGACTTGGACTTAGTTCTCTAAGGAATTCATGGAGAAGTTCATGCCTCTTAACATGTGTGATCGCCTTATGGTTGAGTTTATTGCATTAAGTTAGGGTTTCATGGTGTTGGCCAAGAATAAGGTGAGGTATCATAAGATAGCTAGACTTGCCACCATGATTTTGCCTATAAAGTATGAGAGGCTTTAGTGTTTTGTCAGAGGGTTGAGTCTGCTACTCCGAAGGTCTACTCAAGGTTTGGTGACATCAGTAAACTCTTTTACTAAGATTGTTTGATCATTCGTACATCATAGAGAATATGTATCGTGAGGCCAAATGGGGCAGCGATAAGATACGACATCATCAGAGCAGTTTTAGTAGGAGCCACAGTTGCTCACACTTTAGAGGTGGAAGATTTTAGGGGAGGTACCTCTAGCGCCAGTCTTATCAAAACCAAGGTTAGTCTAGTATACCTATTCAGGAAACACTTCAGATTTCTTATGGGGGTCGACCTGGTTACAGTGATTATAGTGGTCAAAGTAGTAGACAATCTTTTAGGGGTTCTCAAATAGGGCCTTTAGGACAAGGTGTCCATTTTAGGGCACCTAGCTTCTGGACCAAGCAAAGTGTCTAAGGCATGTTATGGTTGTGGGTTCATTGGTCATTTCTCCAAAGAATGTCCCCAAAATGAGATGATTCAACCCATAATGAAGTGTGTTAAACCAATTCGATCATGCCGCCTCCAGATAGAGGTGGTGCACAAGATCACATGGGTGGTCCCTAGGGTTCTAGAGGAGGTCCTCAAGAAGGTAGGATAAGTGATAAGTCATGTACCCGATCTGGAGGTGGTAGGGTCATTTTTTATGTTGTACCTGGTAGGCCAGAGCTAGAACCTTTTGATGTTGTTATTACAAGTACAATTTTAGTATGTCATCAGCCAGCTATTGCTATATGTTATTTGGGATCCACTTATTCATATGTTTCTAGTTATTATGCACTACGGTCAGAGTTGTCTTTATTTGTGCCGTTGTGTGTAACTACTCCCATATATGGTTGTCACAACCCAATTTATCAAGTCATGATGGCACCTACTTTATCCCCACCAGTAGGTAAGCTAAACCATAAGCTGGAACTACAAGTAATGGAATATTTGGTGAAAAATGTCATAAATTCCAGAATTAAAGAAGTAAATAGAATACAAGCCATACAACATAAGGATAATAATATAATATAACTGAACAAGAAAAATGAAGAGAGTAATAACATCCCACGACCTATTAAGTTCGGTAAAAGAGGCTTTTATCCAGAAAAATAAGAGTAATATCAAGCCAAACGATTTCCAAAAACAAGGGAATGAGAGAAGGTCAACTCCGACTTCGAAAGCTCACCCTATCTTCGAACTCTAACCCGTATTAACTCAACGTCAATGGCAGCAGTTAGTTCTCAGATCTATACCAGAAAAGGGTACAGACGTGTAGTATGAGTACCAAAGCAGTGAATACTCAGCAAGCATCATCGACCGACTTAGCCAAATCATAATATAAATACAATTAAATTCGAGATAATAAGCTAAGTCAAGGGGGAAAGGAAAAACCTGGAATGATACTCCAAATACTAAAAGTAAACAAAAAAATAATAATATTAAAGAGAACATAACTATTTCAAGCATAATTTGGCCCCCATAAGCCTAGAGGATGCAAATGAAAGTAAATAATCCAATGTAAGCCCCCATAAGAACGGTGGATACAATCAAGCAGAAGTATCAAAAGCAAATATTTCAACCATTTCAATCTTGATACCATAACTGTAAATCTTTCCATACCGTAAACACCGGACTCAAACTGGTACCATAAACATCATAAATAGCCTCTCGATGCCTGACTCAAACAAAAAATAGTGTCTCATAAGCCGGAATTGAACCAAAATTATTACCATCATAGGTGTCAGACTTGAACTAGAAATAGTGTCTCATAAGCCAGACTTGAACCAGAATAACCCCATCGTCAATGTAGGACTTGAACCAGTCTTATCATCTCCCAAGCCCAAGTCTAGAACAAGATATAATATGCCTAAGGAATCCCAAGGTTTAAGAATTTAATTAAGGTAACACAAAAAGTCCTATTGAGTCTAGAAGAAGCTAATAAGTAATGTTGGCATAAGGTGGACTAGAGGGACCCACTTCTAATCTCGTAAGTCCATTCTAAGGAAAATCCTACCCCAAACAAAACTAAGGTATCAAATTCAACTACAAGGTGCTAAATAACCCTCAAGATAGCAATTCTACCTATAGAACGATAGTTAAGTCAAATACACCTAATTACGGTCCCTTAATCAACTAAATGATCCCATTCACACTAAATATATTTCCAAGTCTTAATTCTTATAACAAAACTAGCACAATACTATATCGATAATATAATTAAGCTCAATCTAAGAAAAAGATTAGCCTAGCCTACACGGATGTCGAAGAAACCCCGATAAAGTCAATTGGCAATTTCCCCTTTCGAGAAGCTTCCACACGATACCACGCTATCAAAATAGTAATCTATGTATTAATACGACAAACATACTACCCATATTTCATTTTTATTTTTCGGGTATAAAATCAAGTAAAAATCTCAGATGGGGCCCGCTTGTGGAATTGCACTTTCATAACTGTCAGCACGTCCCTCTATGTGCAAGGATCATTTACCCTAAAAAAGGTAAATTCCAAGCTCAAAAAATACCAACATCAATCCATCAAGAATCTAGAGATTTATGAATTAGTTGGGGAACTAAACCAAGAATTAAATGAATACTTATAAGGATTTCGATGAGGAAATGATTATTCTGAGCTGACCCCCCACAATTACCCAAAGATTAGTCTCCAAATTTTGTATACCTTCCAGGGCTTTTTTATCTCTTGAGACTTATGATAAATGAGAGAAAATCAGGTAAAGGGCTGAATTTAATACCCTCCCGTGTTCCACTTAAGCGGTCACTTGACCGCTTAAGCAGTCAGTCCATGAATTGCTAAAGCAATCCCCACCTTGGGCTGGCATCCACTAAGGTGGTCAAGACATTGCATAATAGCAGATAAACCTTCGCTAAAGAGAACATGCTAGATCAGGATTTCCCACCAAAGAAACCTTTTGGCAGCTTAAGCAGCCTTTGCTAAAGCGACCAAACGTCCACTTTAGCGGATGCATCAGCTAAGTCATGCATCAACTGAACTTGGAATTTTCTAAATTTCCAATGACTCCTCGGGATTCATTCGGAATCCTGTGAACACAAAAGAACTGTGCTACCCTATCAAATTCGACATTCCAGACTCCATTGATCCATAATAATTTCTATCCGAGGTCATTTTGATGAAATATGGGCCTCACCCCCAAGAACAATTTTTACCAAATTTTGACCAATAGCCCAAAAAGAGTTGAGAATCCTTGGGACTCAAAACAAAGGTCCTCCTACTTTATAATCAATGTTCCAGAGCTGATGGAACAATCAGATTTGGCATACAAGGTCGTTAACCTAAACCTTTTTCCCGATAGCCAATTCTTACCATCAAAGACTTCAAATATAGAAAATTGGCTCTAAAAAACAAGCAAACTACCTGCTAACTGAAATGTCAATTCCAGCAAGTCACAAATGACTTGGGGCAGCTATAGGATAGCTCTAAATGGAAAAAAATTCTGGAAATGCAAAAAATGGCTTAGAGGGTTCTTATAATGATTCTTTAGTAATGGATCAGGTTTATAAATCATGTGTTATGACCATTCAACAGTTTAATACTCCAGATGACTTTCAAGAACTAAAAACGTGGTCATGATGGTACTTGTCATGTCCTAGAACTTGACAAGTAAGACAATCACCCAAATGGACAAGATACTAAAATATCAACAAAAATAAGACTAAGGCGATACTTCTCAAAGGAAGTCATACCAATGCTAGTATAATAATAGCTGAAAACTGAATAAATGTCATAATAAACCTAAGATGTGGTGGCATAAGTCAAGAGCATCTAATATAACCCCAAAAAGTACTAAAAATACATCTCTATATCTGAAAGTATGTAAAGACATAAAGGAAATAAGATGAGGTCTGGAAGTCAGACCCAAACTGTAGAGCATTGTTGTTCCTCAATGATTCACCCAAATTTGCATGAACTTTAATGTTGTGGTCATAATAAAAGTCAAATCTGCATTGAAAGGGTACAATAGGGATGAGTACGGGTCAACTTGAACTCAATAGGTATCATAGGTCGACTGAGCAAAGTAATAAATAAGATAAGTAAAATACATTATGGGCACATCACTTGCAAGCAAAAGAGTCCTAAATAGTTGCTCCCACCTTCACCACTGATAGTTCTAATATATATAAGCACACATAAAAAACAACAATACACATATAAAGGACAAATACACAAAACTAAACACAATAAAGAAAATAGATATCATGCAAATATGGACGTAATGCAATGTGGATGGGATAAAAGATGAAAGTAATTGCATGACTTTTCGTATACACCCACCTAGCTTGCAGCTACTAGGTGGGACCCATAGGGGGTTCGTGACCCATATACTGTATCTCATATCATAATCTTAATCTCAGATCTCCTCTTCAGCTCGTGTTCATGAGAAGGTTTTTCATATAGATGTCTTATTTTCATTCAAAACTAGTTTTTTAAGTAATACCAATATCTCATGAATGTATATGTATGGAATTAGGATGTAATGCTTATAATAAACTTAATGATAATATCCAATCCATCCAACATAGAATACATATACAAGTGGCCCGATAAATTTACTCAGTATGTCCATAATTCATGATTATCAACTTCAATTAGGCCCTATAAGAATACATATGCATACATGATATCATTAATAACATATCAACCCCTAACTTGGGTAAACTATCATGATAAAACCAACCAATGCTCAAATAAGGCCTTAATTTACAAAACAAGCCCCACATGAGCATTATCTCTAGAATAAAAGAATTTAGATGCACAAATAAAACCAGTAACATAAAATAGAGCCTCGATACAGGCAACACACAATATCAAAAATCACAAATCAACCATAACAAAATATAAGCCACACACGGGCACACAACAATAAAACTAATATCGAAATATCAACCCTATAGTTATTTTCCCAACCCATAGCATGCTTTACTTATTTATTAACTACCCAGCCCAATCTAAAAGAAGTTAAACCATAACCTTTCTCAAAATGATGAAATACTGGTCTAAAGTTCCTCAACATAGAGCCTTCCCCTTGTGAACAACCTCAGAATCAACTACAATATTCAAATTAGCATTTATAGATGAAAAGAAAGCTAAAAATACCCATATTCGGACCAGGGTCAAATATGTTCGAAAAAAAAGTTTGAAAATAAAAAGGGTTAAACAAAATATTGCTTTAAAAACCATTCTCCAAGGTTATAAGAGTGTGTAGGAGAAAACCCATGCAAAACCAGGTTAAAATCAAGGTCCAAAATAAAGAAAAAACCTTTCTAAACTTTACTAATGAAAGCCAATTTTTTCACTTTAAAATCAAGATCTAAAGGTGTTTTTGAAGATAAAAATCAATGGAAAATAGTGGGATTATAAGTTTAGAAGTTACCCACACATAAATAAATGTTGAAACCCTCAAAAATTGCCTTTTTCGAAGCTTGGAGATCTAATAATTGAGTAAAATCACAAAAATAGAGGTTTTATATTGTTCAATGAACAATACCTCACAAACACGGCTAACCTTTTGCATTTGATAGGGTCAAAAATGACCAGGACAATAGATTGGCCTTTGTATTCGAGGGAAAGGATTTACATTCGTGAAGGCGGATGAATTAGGCCTTTGCATTTGTGAAAGCCTTGTTGCGTTTGCAAAAAATAATCCCATTACCTTTCATGGTCGCAACCACCTCTTCAAGATCACAATGAAGGGTGATTCCTTCTCTATATTCGTAGCCAGGGGCCTACGATCGCTAAATAGGATCTATTCACCAAATACTATCTGTGCACCAACTCATTTTGCAAGGTTTTGAATGTTCCGAACAGACCCTCAAATTTTGTTTGGGACCCAACTGAAGTAAATCATATATGCTATGTTTTTGACTTTATGGAAATGTCATATTTTTGAAAAAAGATCATTCCCGAAGACCCTATTTCACTATTTTCTAAATAAAGGGTAAAAGTGAGATATGAAAGCCTCGAAACCAAACCAACCCCTCTACTAACCAAAATTTATTATTTTTAATCTGCTAGCGTAGTCTATTTTGCCATCCGACACTCAAAACTGAAGTCAATGATAGGGCTTCTTAAGCTTAAAAAAATACTAATTTACATAACTCATTCCTGATCGTATCGAAAACCATGCAAAGCATCCCCAAACCTCAAAATCAATATGTAGCAACTGCGAGGAAGGAAAATATAGTGAAACATGTAGAAATAGAAACAAATTTAGGTCATTACAATATCCACCACTAAAAATCAAGTTTGTCCTCAAACTAAATACAAGAAAAGACCTAAATTAGTAAAGAGTTGAGGGTAACTACTATGCATGTTAGACTCAACCTATCATATATCCTCATCTATAAGATGGTATCTCTACTTAATCTTAATCACAGTATTATCTTTAGAATGCAATTATCTCACATCCCTTGCTAAAATGGACACTGGCTCATCAATGAATTCAACTCCCATCAAAATAAATCCAGTCCCAATGGAGCACATAAAACACATCTGGGATATAACATTAAAAAATAAATATATGAAAAGCTGGATGAAAAATTAAAAATTATGGAGGTAACACCAACTCATAAGCAACCTCCCCAACTGTTCGAAGAATCTTAAAAGGTCAAATATAACTAGGGCTAAGCTTACCTCTCTTTCTAAACCTTATCGAGCACTTTATAGGTGACACACGAAGGAAGACTCAATCACTAATCCCAAACTCCAGTGTATAAAGACTATGGTATGCATAACTCTTTTTCCTACTCTGGGATGTCCAGAACATATCCTGAATCACCCAAACTCTATTCGAAGACTCATAAAGCAAGTCAGTACCATAGGGTATAATCTTTGAAGTCTCAAACAAACCAATAAGGGATTGACAATGCCTACCATACAATGCCTCAAAAGGGGCCATCTCGTTACTCGAATGGTATCTATTATTAGAAGAAAACTCTGCCAAGGACAAATTCAGGTCCCACTGACCCATAAAATTCATAAAGCATATGTCGAGCATATCCCCCAAAACCTAAATAGTGTGCTTTCAATAACTATCTGTCTGGGGGTGGAAATTTGTGCTAAGGTCAACTCAAGTGCACAACTCCTCTCTAGAAGCTTACTAGAAGCTAAAAGTGAACACTAAGCCTCTATCTAAAATAATATACATGAGTACCGCATGAAGGTAAACTATCTCATGAACATAGATACAGGCCAACCTCTCAGCACCAAAGAAAATTTGAATAAGGCTAAGACGGGATGATTTGGTCAACCGATCAATGATGATCTAAATACTCTAAGAACTATGAGAAGTACAAGGCAACCTAGTCATCAAGTCTATAATCACCCGCTCCTACTCCCACATAGGAATGGGTAATCTCTAAAGCAAATACTCGATCTTTGATACTCACCCTTTTTCTACTAACATCATAAGCAACGAGCTATAAACTCTACCAAATCCTTCTTTATACCAACCCACTAGTAAAGTTGTTTCAAATCGCAATACATCTTGGTCAAACCTTATTGGATAGAATATCTAGAGCAATGAGCCTCCTCTAAGATCAATCTCACCCAATCTACAACTCTTGGCATAAAAACCCAGCCACTAATTCTCAATATACCATCAAAATCAAGAGAGGCTTTCTTATCCTCAGCCCTCAACACCTAATCTTTAATCAACCTCAAACTATCATCTTCAAACTAGTGAGCTCAAATCTACTCTATTAAGGAAGATCGATCATCAACAAAGCCTAAAATATGCCAGAGTGCTAAAATGTCAAGCCTAACCATCTGGATAGATAAAGACTAAACCTCCAATAGTAAAGGTCGCTCCTGGGTCATAAAATAAGCTAAACTCTCCATACTAGTAGACTTCAGATTCAAGGAATCCATAACCATATATGCTTTGCTAGACAGTACAAAATAGTGATAACATAATCTTTAAGAAACTCAAGCCAACATTGTTGTCTCATATTAAGTTCTCATTATCTAAAGAAGTATAGAAGGCTATGATGGTTTGAGAAAATCACTAAAGGCACTCCATACAATAACGATGCCATAACTTTGACACAAATACTAAGGTTGTAACTCCAAATCATTGGTAGGATAATTTCTCTCATGAGGCTTCAAATGATGAGAGACATAATAAATCACTTTACCATCCTAAATCAACAACACTTAAAGCATTACAAAATATAATAAAACCCACACTGTCCTTAGGTAAAGTCAAGATAGGAGTCGAAATCAAAAACTCCCTAATCTTTTGAAAGCTTTTCTCACACGCATTCGATGACAAAAACCACCCTTTTCTTAGTCAACTTGATTAATAAAGCCACAATATATGAGAAGCACTCTAAAAAATGCTGATAATAACCCATCAAACTAACAAAATTCTGAATCTTAGTATGACAAGTAGGCTTACCCTAAGCATGAATTATCGCAATTTTGGTGGGATCAACCATAATATCATCCTTAATCACCACATGAACCAAGAAAGAAATTGAATTAAAAAAGTCACACTTAGAAAACTTAGCATACGACTTTTCATCATGCAACCTCTGAAGCACAATTCTCAAATATTTCACATGACTGACCTTACTCTAGGAATAAACCAAGATATCACCTGTAAATACAATCACAAAGAAGTCTAGATAAGATTAAAATATCTAATTCTTCAACTCTATGAATGTTGCAGGGGAATTGGTTAATCTAAATAACATGATTAAGAACTCATAATAACTATATCAAGTCTGAAAAATTATCTTTAGAGAATCCAAAGCTCTAATCTTCAACTGATAGTCCACAGGCCTAAAATTAATCTTGGAAAACATCAAAGCGCTCTAAAGTTGGTCAAGTAAATCATTAATGTGAAGAAGAGGATACTTGTTCTTAACTGTCACTTTGTTCAACTATCAATAATCAGTACACATATGCATAGAACTATCTTTCTTCTTCACAAATAAGACTGGTGTGCCCCAAGATGATACACTAGTTTAGATAAACCAATTACTCAAAATCTTGTCACTCTTTTTCAACTTCTCAACTCAGTTAGGGCCATTCTATATGAAGGAATAGAAATAGGCTTGGTACCCAACTCCACATCAATAGAAAAATCAATATCATAGTTCAGAGGTATACCAGATAAATATATAAAAAACATATCTATGAACTCATGAACAACTTGAATAGAATGCATAAGAGGCAGTGAGGCAGCACTAGTACTATAGATATGAGTTAAATAAGTCAAACACTCTCATTTTATCATCCAACGAGCATATATGAGTTAAATAAGACAAATACCCTCTCTCTATCATGTAGCGAGCATTTAAAAAAATCTAATACCCTTTAGACTTACATTAAACGTACCCTTCAAAGCTAGCCTTGACAGACCCAATGTAGTTAGGTCATAGTCTTAGCATAATAGTCCAAAATAGCAAGATAAGAAGCTAATCAATCCATACCCAGGATAATATTAAAATCAACCATATCTAAGTTAATCAAGTCTTCCTAAGTTTCACGACCCATAAATATAACCACACGAGTTTGGTATACCCAATCCACCATTAAAGAATATCTTATAGGGATAGAAACATGAGAAGTCATAGAAGAGGCTCACACATAATATCAAACCAGAAGGAAAATATATAATCAAATAAGAGAAAGTTGACCCACTATCAAATATTATGAAAGAAGATTTGCAGCAAATTAGGATGATACCTATAATATCAACATCAAAGGCCTCTACCTCGGACCTAACAGGTATATTTTAGCACTGACCATGCCCACTTCAAATCTAAGTAAATCCTCGGCCACAATCACAAGCACCTCTACCTCTATCTCGAATACCTCTAGGGGTACCCTTGCTACTTTATGAACTACCTCTCGCTATTGATATAAGAATAGTTCTGAAGATACATTAAGGACAATCCTTGGCCACATGGACATACTCAACACATAAAACACCCTCTATGGCCTAACTTAATCTGAGAGGTAAGACTAAACTAGAATAACTATTCCGGTAAGATATTTGTTTACCCAAAATCGATAAACCTAAAATACCCACCACCTAATCTCTAAAAAGCATCCTAAACTGGCCTACTATGATAACAATAGGAACCTCTACCAAAAGAGTATCTACCTGAAGAGTCACATCTACTTGACTTACAATGGTGATGCACCTTCTGGGTGTCTCACTAAGTAACTTGGATAATTGACTCGATCATCTTGGTATGCTTAATAATACTTTAAAAAAGTCCCTGAGATTACCATCTAAGATATAGCCAACTGATACGTACCATCTAATCCCTTTGCAAACTTCTAAATGGATCTGACTTGATAAAGGTACTAGCACCTAAATACTTGGATAAAGTGTGAAAATGAGCCTCTTACAAAATAATAGTCATGGAGCATTGCTCGAAATAATCAAATTCATCACATACCTAGTCTCTCAAACTATATAGCATAAACCTCGCTAAGAGAGCCTCAGAAAATTGAGTCGAAGTCATAGCAGGCAAACACAGAGGTCTACAAGTCATATGCAACCTCTACCAATCCATAACCAAATTCATTAATTAATTTGCAGTATAAGAAACTCCATGAGACTAAAGAGATCTAAGATTATGTAACTTCTCCTGACAATCAATCAAGAACTCATAGGCATCCTCGCCAATAACATCATTAAACTTAGAGGACACAAGTGATTAAGCCTCTTCTAATCATCAGAATATCTAACTATACTAAAATACCTTGGATTTTAGCCTTTGAAAATTTCCTAAGATTTAGGCTCATCACCCTGGGTATGACTAGACCCTATAAGTCATAGGTTATGTTGATGAGTCATTGGGATGAGTTATATCCAAACAAGTAAATTTGTGTCTTGATTCTTATTTGAGTATGAGTGGATCACTAAGATCCATAAAGAGATTTTATGAGTCATTAGGTGTAATCATAAGGTGTCTAGTATATGTCCTAATTTGTGTTCTGCGTTGATTATGACTGGACCCTATGAGTCATAGGGTCCACTATGATTAGTGCCATTAAGTCATAAGGATAATAGTGTAGGGTGCCTTGGTGGTACTACCTTAGTTGTGACTCATGGTGACAAGTCATAAGAAGTGGTAACGAGTCAAGGAGTTAAGTCCTAATCAAAGGAGAAGTGTTTTAGATTTTTAAGTTGAGGGCATTCTAGACATTTTCCTTCTTAATCAAATAGAAACCCATAATTTATAACGTTTTTTCGAGTGTCATTATCTCTCAAGAACATTTAAGTAACTCCTCAAATACTCCCAAATCCTCAAGGTCAAGAACACTCAAAAGGTTGATCAATTAACGCTCTCATGGGTGATTTCTCTCAAAAATTACTCTTTCCTCATTGTTCATTTTGTAAAAGCATGTACTTTAATGTATTGTTCATGAGTTTATTGTGATGGTTTTGAAATAAAGGTTGGGAGTTTTTGAATATTTATGAATTGAATAAAGTTTCTCTTGATTTATTTATAATTTTCATGCTTTAAATATGATTTTGAACTTATGGATGCATGAGATTGGTGAATAAATTAGGGAGTTGTGATTTTCCCAAACTTGTCGCTTTTGAAGTGGTTATAACCCCCACCTCATAATCTGAAATTGGTTTTAGCTATGAGAACTCTGGAAATCTATAAAATTAAAATAGTATTGGACTATTGCATGATATAAAAAGGTATTTGAAATACAATGGTATGATTTAAGGTACGAAGGGAGTAAGTGTTCCCCAATGTGTATTAATAAAAAAAGAGAGTTATTCTCCCAAGTTAATGGAAATTACTTTGGCATATTATTGTTATGTTACAAGTGTAGTTAGTATGATGATACCAACATTATATGCCTTAATATGGAATGTGGTTAAATGAATTAGAATATATGATACTTATTTTAATTAAGCAATAAGAAGGATTGTGTAGCTGAGTTATGAAGGTGAAGGTCTGAGTGATCGGTAATGGAAACCATATTTGCCGACATAGGGGTCAAAGTAACTAGGGAGGTTCAAGTTTCCCTTATTATTATTTCATGATTAGGGAGGTTCGATTCCCCCATAAATCATTATATGATCATGTCCTTTAGTTACCTTGGTATATATTAGAGGGTTCAAGTCCCTCATATGTATATATATGAGATTATTCTTTAGTTCTTGTGGCTACACACACTAGGGCCTGACCAAGGGGAGAGAGCTAGGGCCCATATAGCCTATGGGTACTATTATATGATGATTAAGATACACAATCTAGACTAAGGTTTTGAAAATTATGTTATGACTTGTTCCATATCTCGACTTGTGATAAGTATATATATACATATATTTACGTATTTGATTATGTGCATTGGTTTTGAATGATTTTAAATTATTGATCATATCATTATGTTAATCTTATCCCCAAGTTTTATGCTAGCATTTACACTACTAACCATCTTCAGATGTTGTATACATACATGATGAAGGAATTGGTCATACTTCTACTCTTCCTACTTAGTGACTTGGATTTAGGATCAGCTAGTGAGTCAGATTGAAGTGGTGAGCTTTCATACTTTGAAAGAACCTATTTCATGATTATGGTTTCCTTTATATTTTGACTGTTTCTTTAGATTTAGTTTTTGGATGAAGTCACGAGTATGTCTTTACACTTTATTGATATTTAGTTTTGGATCATAGTTTAGAAGGCTTTATTAAGACTACTGTAGCTATTGGGTAGTATCAATCCATCAATTCGTCGATTGTCAGTGGTTGGTTATGACCATCCATTTATAATTTCATAGACTATTGTACACTATCTTGTTATATGCTTGAAATTTAGCCAACCTTGGGGTTTGGTGTTTTTGGTTTTGTTAGGTATAGGGGTGATCTTTAGTCCATGTGGGACTTGAGGTACTCGTCATAGCCAGTCCCTGGTTTGGGTCATAAAAAAGGTGGTATCAGAACCTAGGTTTTGTGTCATTGGGTATCCAACAAAGTCGTGTTGAGTAGAGTGTTGTTTATAGGTGTGTAGCAGGCCACACTTATAAGGGAGAAGCTATAACACATTTAGGAATATTTCCTTTTCTTGTTGTTCTATTTCAAGCTATAGAATCTAAGGTCTTGAGTCTATCTAATTCTCATTTGTTCACTTTTTAGATCATGCCTCCTCGATGATATGAAGCTCATGGAAACTTCTTTTTCCCACTTAAGGATAATGTTGGACACGCCCTTCTTATGGGGTACAGACCTGGTCTAGGGGTCTATTTCCTAATTGCCCTCCTAGATTTCCACTGGTCCCTTTAAGTCCTCCTCGAGCTCCGAAGGCTGATGGGTCGAATGCAGAATTTTATCAGTCTAATCATATATTGGCTTAGTTAGTAGCTTCTCAGTTTGAGCATGTAGATTCGATTAATCCATCTTATAAGTCAATGAGGTTTGGCTAGTTTATGAGGTTGAGTCCTCTTGTTTCTCATCGGTGTTACGGTTGAGGAGGATCCTCAAGGTTTTATCGATGAGATAGAGAAGATCTTTCGAGTTATGCATTCTACTAGTGTGGAAGGTTTAGAATTCAAAGCCTATTAGTTAAAGGATGTAACATACCAATGGTATGAGAAATGGGAACAATCTAGGAGAGATAATGTCAAATTTATGTTATGGGATAGTAAAAAACCCAAAACTTTGGCCGTGTTAAATTTCTAAAGTCTTGAACCTTCTGATCATTATATGACTTGCACCATGACTCGTATAGAGTGGATACGGGTCTAGGACCCTAGTAGTATATTTGTCAGTGTCATATTGGCCAAGTTCTATTCAAGGTATGGAAAGATTCCATACGAGTTGTATATTCATAATGCGAGAGGTATAGTGCCCAATTATATATTATCCAATGTCTAGCCTTTGATGTTTTACTTTAGGTATGACTTAAAGGGTACTAGCCGTATGGTGATAGTACGAGTTAGGCTAAGTAGTTGTATGTTGGACAGAATATGGTGTCCAACATTTTGATCATGTTATATGATGGTTATGCTACACAACCCATGTTAAGGTTTTCAAAGTGCATACTAAGCCTTGTTCCCTATCCCTACATGATATATATATATATATGTAAGTATGTGATTGCAAATAATGATTTGACTTTGTTTTGAATGATAGCATTACTTTATTTCTCTATCCCTGAGTTATATGCTAGCGGTCCAACCGCTAACCATCTCTGAGCATTGTATCCCTAAATAATATAGGTCCCAAAACTTCTTTTACTTTTTCTGCATAGTGATCAGGTGCTCGAGTGGTTCGTGAGTTCACATTGATGTGGTGAGCTACAATACTTTGGAAGGATTTATTTAATAGTCTTTATATTCTATATCTTAAACTTTTTTAGACTTTGGTTTTGGCTATGATCAGGGGTATGTCCTGATATGTTATTGACTTCAGATTTGTAGAGGCCTTTCTGGATTACTCTTGACTTGGGTGTGTTGCTTGGATTTGCTTTTTGGAAATGGATGGCTGTCTAGTTATCAGTGGTTGGTATAGACTTATCATGAATTGTTTTCAATCTTATTCTTTAATATCTTGTTATATGTTGAAATTCATCTGACACTAGTGGATATTGTACTAGTTAGGTTAGGTGAAGAGGGTGATCTCTGGTCCACATGGGACTTGAGATACCCATCATGGCTAGACTATGGTTCGGGTTGTGACAAAGTTGGTATCAGAACCAGGTTCATGGTTAATTGGGTATCCACAAAGCTGTATTGAGTAAAGTCTCTTTTATGGTGTGTATTGCACCACACTTATAAGAGAGGCTATGAGACATTTAGGAATTATTCCCTTTCTTGTTGTTTTATTTAGAGTTATAGAGTCTAAGGTCTTGGATTCTCCTAATTCTCATTTGCTCGCTTTTTCAAATCATGCCTCCTAGATGATCTAAAGCTCATAGGGACTCCCTGTTCTACTTGGGGATACTGTTGAAGGGAAAAACCCTACTTATAGGGTATAAACTCAATCTAAGGGTCTAATTCCCAATTGCCATCCTGGAGTTCCACCAATTCCCTCTAGCCCTCCTCGAGCTCCTCAAGCAGATATAATGAATGTTGATTAATGTCAGTTTATTCATATGTTGGCTCAGTTAGTACGTTTTTAGTGTGAGTATGGTGGTTTTCCTACTCCATCTTTTGAGGCCACATGGGTTAGCTAATTAATGAGGTTGAGCCCGCCAATATTTACTAGTGTTATGGTTTAGGAGGAGCCTTAAGCTTTTATTGATAAGATAGAAAAGATCTTTCATATAATGCATACATCAGACATTGAGGGTGTGAAGTATATTTCTTACCATTTGAAGGATGTGGTATTCCAATGCTAGAAGGAATCAGAGCAGTCTAGGGTAAGTGATGTTGACTCTGCATTTTGGGATAACTTTTCTTATGCCATTTTAGACTGCTTCTTTCCTCAGGAGTTAAGGGAGGTGAAGATGGAGGAATTTGTTAACTTGAAGCATGGTAGGATGTCAGTCAAGGACTATGCTTTGAAATTCTATCAGTTGTCTAGTCATGCTTTTAAGTTGGTGTTTAACATGAGAGCTAGAATATGTAAGTTTTCTTCAACGTTGTCCGGTGAGTTGATTCTAGAAAGCAAGGTTGCCTTGTTAAATAAGGATATGGATATTTCCCAGCTTGTGGTTTATATGAATAGGTTGAGGAAGAAAATAAGAAGCAGGCTGAGATTAGTGAGAGGCAGAGTAAGAAGTTCAAATTTTCTAATCAGAGTGGAGGCCAGCAGTCGAGTGGTAGAGATAGGGGAAAGTGTTATAAGAAGAAGTGGAGGAGTTCTAGTTATATATCTAGGTCTATAAGCCCTACCTAAAGCCTTTGCATGATCATTTCTCTCAGCATGGAGAAGGGTACAGGGCACACGGTGACTAATCTTAGACTAGAGGGGCTCAATCTGCTCTATCATGTCCTCCCTACAGATTTTATGGTTAACCATACCGTGGCCAGTGTAAGAAGAAGAAGAACTAATGTTGTAGTTATGGTTAGATTGGCCATAAACAATATGATTATCATTCTAGGATTGCTTCTAGGGCCAATAAGGTTCCTATTTTCTCTTCATCAACTCCTGCACCAAAGGTGCTGCTTCTGCTTTTGGTACTGGCATTGGACAAAATTGCTTATATGCTCTTGCTTCTTGTCAAGACTCCGTGGCATCTCCCAATGTCATTACTGGAATGTTGAAACTCTTTTCCCATGAAGTGTACTTTTTACTTAATCCAGGGTCCACTCTCTTTTATGTGACCCCATTTAAGGCTGTGCATTTTGGTTTTGGTCCTGAGTGTCTTTCAGACCTTTTTTTTATTTTTACCTCGATTAGAGACTCTGTGGTTATTAGAAGAGTCTATAAAGGGTGTGTGGTATCTATTGGTAGTAGAGAAATGCTGGTATACTTGATAGAGTTAGACATGGTTGACTTTGATATTATTTTGGGGATGGATTAGCTGTATTCATTTTATGATTTTTAGATAGTCAAACCCGTAAGGTTATCTTAAATTTCCCTAATGAGCTAGTTATTAAGTGGGAGGGTGGTTCCCTAGCTCCTAAGTGGAGGTTCATAACATATCTTAGAGCTTGGAGATTGGTCTCCAAGGGGGGTCTCTATTATCTAGTCTGGGTTAAACTTTCTAACTGGGAGGGTCCTTTTTTGCATTACATCCCAATGCTGAATGAATTTCCTAAGGTCTTCCCTTATGACCTTCTTGATGTTCCTCCTGATAGGGAGATTGAGTTTGGGATAGATCTTGTTCTAGACACTTATTCTATATCTATTCACACGTATATAATTTCTTTGGTTCAGCTAAAAGAGCTTACGGAGAAATAAAAGGACCTATTAGACAAGGGTTTAATCTATCCTAGTGTGTCCCATGGGGTAGACCTATCTTGTGCGTGCATAGTAACAATGGTTCCCTTCAGATGTGTATTGTTTACCAACAGTTGAATAAGGTGATGCTAAAGAATAAGTATCCTCTTCCAAGGATAGATGATTGTTCGATCAGCTCCAGGGTGCTAAGTTTTTCTCTAAGATCAATCTTTAATTCGAGTATCATCAGTTAAAGATTAGGGAGGTAGATATTCCTAAGACAGCTTTCTATACCCAGTATGGGTATTTTGAGTTTCTGGTTATGTTTTTGGGTTGACCAATGCCCCCACGACATTCATAGACTTGATAAATAGGGTCTTTCGTAAGTTTATAGAATTGTTTATGATTGTCTTCATTGATGATATTTTGGTATAATCTAAGAGTGAGGAGGATCATACTGATCAACTCCGCATTATGTTGTAGACTTTACAAGATCAGTAGTTGTATGATAAGTTCTCTCAATGGGAATTTTTATTGAGCGCTTTTACATTTATGGAATATATTATGTCTAGTGAAGGGATCATGGTGGATCCTCAGAAAGTTTTTGTGGTCAAGAAGTGGGCAAGACCCATAACTCCAATCAATATTTGATGATTCTTGGGTTTAACTAGTTATTATAGAAGGTTTGTGGAGATTTTTTCATCTATAGATATCCTATTAACTAAGTTGGCTCAGAAGAAGATGAAGTTCTTATGGTCGGATGCTTACGAGGGTAGTTTTGAGAAGCTGAAAGAAAAGTTGACTTAAGCTTCAGTATTGACTCTACCTCAGGTTATCGAGGGTTTTTCATCTATTGTGATATATCTCGAGTTGGTTTAGGTTATGTGTTGATGCATCTGGGTAAGGAGGTTGCTTATACATCTAGACCATTGAAGGTTCATGAGAAAACCTATCTAACTTATGGCTTAGAGCATTTGGATGTGGTGTTTGCGTTCAAAATTTAGCGTCATTATTTATACAGAGTGCATATTGATATCTTTTCTAATCATACAAGCCTGCAGTACGTGTTTATTTAGAAAGAGCTTAATCTCAGGCAAAGTAGGTAGCTTGAGTTACTGAAGGACTATGATATAAGTCTTTACTATAATCCAGGTAAGGCTGATATAGTTGCTGATGCTCTTAGAAGGATATCCATGGGAAGTCTAGCTCATGTGGATGAGAATAAGCAAGAATAGGTGAAGGATATTCACCATTTAGATAACTTTGGAGTTCGTCTCTTGGACTCTAAGGATGATGGTGTATTTGTACAACAGGTGGCCAAATTATTTCTTGGTTTAGAAATAAATAAGAAACAGTTGTTGGATCTTTTCATGGTGAAGACCAAGGATGATGTGGGTAAGCATATGGTGATGTCTTTAGAGATTAGCAATGATAAGAAGTTGTGTGTTCTCGATGTTGATGTATTATGAGGTAGGATTTTGGCCGACGCCCATGAGTTGCGGAATACAGTTCATCCCAGTTCAACAAAGATGTATTATGATCTTAGGGAGATGCATTGGTGGAATAATATAAAGTGCGATATAGCTGACTTTGTGTCTAAGTGTATAGTGTGTCGGCAAGTAAAGGTGGAGCACATGAGGCCCAATGGGATACTTCAAGAGATTAGACTACCATTGTGGAATTGGGAGTTAATTAATAAGGATTTGGTTACTAGCCTTTTGCGGTTATAGGATTAGTGTGACTCTATTTGGGTCATCGTGGCTAGGATGACCAAGTCTGCTCACGTTTTGCCAATGAGGACTACTTATTTTGCTGAGGATTATACAAAGTTATTCCTCTATAAAGTGGTAAACTCACATGGTGTGCCTATTACAATTATTTTAGATTGTGATACTCAATTCTCATCATATTTCTAGATCTCATTTTAGCATGGTTTGGGGACTAAAGTAAGCCTTAGTACAACCTTTCACCCCACAGTTAGATAGGCAAGCCAAAATGACTATTCAGACTTTGAAGGTTATGCTGGAAGCTTATGTGATCGAGTATGTTGGTAGTTAGTTCGACCATTTGACTTTGATTGAATTTTCTTATAAAAATAGTTACCATTATAGAATTGGTATGGCTCCATTTAATGCATTGTATGGTAAGAGGTGTAGATCTCATATTGGGTGGTTCGTGGTTAGTAAAGTGGAAATATTTGTCCCAGATTTGGTTCACCAAGATATGGAGAAGGTGAAAGTGATTCAGGATAGGCTTAATACCACCCAAAGTTTTGAAAAATCCTATGCGGATGTGAGGCAAAGGGATTTGGAGTTTGAGGTTAGAGATTGGGTGTTCTTGAAGGTGTCTCCTATGAAGGGAATAATGCGGTTTGGAAAAAGGGGAAGCTCAGTCCACGACAGTTGGTCCACATGTGGTTTTGAGAAGAGTTGGAAATATTTCATATGATTTGGATTTGCCCTCTAGGATGATTTCCATTAATTTGGTATTCCATGTGTCTATGTTGTGGAAATGCATGGGTGATCCTTCGTTGGTTGTTCCCTTGGAGAACACTAGTATTATCGATTCTTTGTCCTATGAGAAGGTCCCGATGAGGATCTTAGATCAGCAAGTTAGTTATTTATGAATGAAAGATGTGGCTTCGGCAAAGGTTTTATGGTGGAACCAAAAGACTGAGGAAGCTACTAAAGAAGCAGAGGAGGACATGAAGTCCAAGTATCCATTCTTATTATCGATTACAAAAATTTATGTGTGATGTAAGTGTTGCTTTTAGCCTCATTGTTTTCTATCTTTGTTGATGATAGATTGTAAATATCTTGATGTTTGTTTTCTTTCTTATAGATAAGAGTAGAGATGTTTAAGAGTTTAATTATACTTGTATTTCCTCTTCCCATCATTTGAGGGTGAATAATCCTGGAGGGGAACTGAAATGCCCAGAACATTGGCCCATGCTAAATTTCTTGAGTCCTGAATCTTCTGATCATCATACAACTTGTACCATGACTCTTGTTGTGTGGATACAGGTCTAGGACCCTAGTCGTATGTTGATTAGTGTTATATTGGCAAGTTTTATTCAAGGTATGAGAAGACTTCATATGAGTCACATGTTCATGATACGAGAGGTATAGTGCCCAACCGTATGTTGTCCAGTGTCTAGCCGTTGATGTTCTGCTTAGGGTACGACTTCAAGGGTACTAGTTGTATGGTGATGGTACGAGTTAGGATAAGGAGTCATAAGTTGGACGGAATGTGGTGCCCAATTTTCTGATCAAGTTACAAGTTGAGAGTACCACTTGTATGATATGGATATGAGTTGAGGGGTCTGACCATACCCTCTTGCATTCCTTTTACAGCTTTTAAGCTGAGGGTATTTTGGATAGTTCCCATGCCAAGCCATTTAGAACCCACATCTTATAACACTTTTTGGCCTTTTATTATTCACTTTAGAAGATAAAAAAACACTCTTTATGCGCTCTCTAAAATCCTCTTTAGAAAATTGGGCTAGGATTTCTTCAAGGTGGTCATCTACACATTTAAGGATCGAAATATCTTCATAGATCATCATAACTCAGGCATGCGACTCTTCCCTCATTGTCAGTACACAAAAAATCAAGTTTTTTAAACATTGTTCATGAATCATTGATGGTGGTTTTGAAAACCATGGTTGAGGGTTTGAATGCATAATGTTAGTATTGTTATCTCATGGTTTAAAATATGATTATACATGTTTTGATAATGGTTATGCTCATGTGGGTGCTTGAGAATTATGATTTAAACTAAGGGGTCATGGTTAACCCTAACTTGATGGTTTTTGGTTTGAATAATGGTTTGATTATGGTATTTCCTCAACTTGTTTGTGAAATTGTCAATGAGAAGAATCTTGTCACATATCAACTGTGTTTTGAATTAAGGCATTGGCCTATGAATGTTGATGATTAGAAAATGGTTTTATGAAGGCATTATTAGCATAAATTGATTGGAACTATAACCTTGGTGGTTTAATTAGATAAATAGATTTGAGTCCCTAAATGTTGAATTAAGTTGATGTCTATGTTTGGACAATGGGTTTGAGTCCCAAAGTGGTTTGACAATGGTTATGACATGTTGTACACCTACCAATGGGGTTGGTATGACGATACTAATGGGATTTCTTTGGTAAGTTATTGGATTAATGGTTGTCTATATGCATAACGAATGTTTTAATTGGGCTTTAAAGTGGGATGAGTGTCTAGGCCAAGAAAGTGGAGTCCAAAGGACTAACACTAGATACCACTAGCTGGTACGACTGTCTATATGATTAAGAGGTTTGAGTCCCCCAAATGGATATATGAATGAGAGGTTTGAGTCCCCCATATTGTATACATTGGTGTTTAAGTCACCTTGATTATGCCAAAAGGTTCGAGTCCCTCATAAAGGCATATACGAATATGGATATTCTCTAGTTTATGCGGCTACAACACTAGGGCCCTTCACGTTGGGGAAGAGCTAGTCCCATATTGCTCGTGGGTGGTTTGGTATATGATTGTCATGATACATAGCCCAGGTTAAGGCTTTCAAAGTACATGCTAATCTTTTTTCCTTATACCAGCACGATATATATATATATGTATGTATATGATTGCATATGATTATTTGACTTGGTTTTGAATGATGGCATTACTTTATTCCTCTGTCCCTGAGTTACATGCTTGCTCTCCAACCACTTACCATCTCCGAATGCTATATCCCTATGCGATGCAGGTCTCAAAACATATTATACTTTTCCTGTGTAGTGATCAGGTGCTCGAGTGGTTTGTAAGTTGACATTGAAGTAGTGAGCTTCCATACGTAGGAAGGATTCATTTCATAGTCTTTATATTCTATGTCTTAGACTTGTTTAGACTTTGGTTTTGGCTATTGTTGGGGGCATGTACCGATATGTTATTGACTTTGAATTTGTAGAGGCTTTGTTGGATTATTGTGAGCTTGGCTTTGTTTATCGGATTTTATGTTTGGTGACAGATAGTTTTCCAATTGTTGGTGGTTGGTATATACTCATCATGGATTTTTATCAGACTTATTCTTCAATATCTTGTTATATGTCGGAATTCATTCAACACTTGTGGTTGTTGTACTAGTTAGGTTGGGTGAAGGGGTGATCTTCGATCCACGTGGGACTTGAGATACTCATCACGGCCAAGCCCTGGTTGGGGCCATAACAAATGATTTCTCTAGTGCTTTTCTTGACTTCTTTTTTTCTCAGGAGATAAAGTAGTGAAAAGTGAGAGAGTTTGTTAATTAAAAAAAGGCAGGATAACAGTTAAAGACTATGCCTTGAAATTCCATCAGTTATCCCGACATGCTCCTGAGTTAGTGTATAACATGAGGGCTTTAATGAGGAAATTTGCTTCTGGGTTATCTCATGATTTGATTCTAAAGAGTAAGGTTGCCTTGTTGAACAAGGATATAGACATCTCCAGATTGGTTGTGTATATGCAACTAGTCAAGAAAGGGAAAAAAAAGCAGACAGAGATAGGAGAAACATAAAATAAGAAGTTTAGAATTTACAATAAGGGTGGAGATCAATAGCGGAGTAGTAAAGATGGTGGAAAGTAGTCTAAAAAAGTGGAGGAGTTCTAGTTCCTACTCTTCAGCTAGTGCTACTTATCCAAAGACATCAAGTAATCATCGTTCTCAGTATGATAGTTGGTTTAGGGAATAGGGTGCCTAATCATAGGCTGGTGGGTCTCAGTCCACTATATCATATCTTTCTTTTAGATTCTGTGGGTAGGTGCACTGTGGGTTTGGTAAAGAAGGGAGGAACAAGTATTTTAAATATGGTCAGAGTGGTCACTTGCAGAGGGATTATCATTTTAAGGTTGCTTCCTGGGAAAACAAAATTCATGTTGCCACTTCATCAGCTCCTGTACCAAGGGTGGCGTTTCTGTTTCTAGTACCAGCACTAGCCAAAATTGCTTGTATGTCCTTTCTACCCACAAAGACTAAGAGGCATCCCTAGATATCGTCACTAGTATGTTACAACTCTTTTTTTGTGATGTGTATTTCTTTCTTGATCTAGGGTTTACTTTTTCTTACATGACCCTATCTGTGGCTGTGTCTTTTGGTTTTGGTTCTGAGTTATCCTCGATCCCTTTTTTGTTTCAACTCTGGTGGGTGACTCTATGGTTGCTAGAAAAGTGTATAGGGGTTGTGTGGTATTTTTTGGTGGTAGAGAAACTCTGATAGATCTGATAGAGTTAGACATGGTTGATTTTGATGTCATATTAGGGATGGATTAGTTGCTTTTATGATATTCCTCCTTAGATTGGTGAACCCATCAACTAATATTTAAATTCTGTAATGAGTTGGTCATTGAGTGGGAAGGGGGTTCTCTGGTGCCTAAGAGAAGATTCGTACCATATCTTAGAGCCCGAAAGTTGATATCCAAGGGATGTCTTTATCATTTCAGGATTGACCTTGCTTTAATAGGGGATTGATTTCAGGATTGACCTTGCTTTAGACACTAATTCTATCTCTATCCCTCCCTATAGAATGGTTCAAACTAAGTTGAAGAAGCTTAAGGAGAAATTGAAAGACCTCCTTGACAAGGGTTTTATTTGTCCTAGTGTGTCGCCGTGGGGTGCTCCTATTTTATTTGTATGTAAGAAGAATATCTCCCTTCGAATATGCATCAATTACTATCAATTGAGTAAGGTTACTTTGAAGAATAAGTATCCTCTTTCCCAGATTGATAATCTGTTTGACCAACTTCAGGGTGCTAGATATTTCTTTAAGATTGATCTCAGGTCGGGTTATCATCAGCTAAAGATTTGGGAGGTGGATATCCCTTAGACTGCCTGCCGAACCCGGTATGGTCATTATGAGTTCTTACTCATGGATTTTGTTTGACTAATGCCCCGACAGCATTCACGAACTTGATGAATAGGGTCGTCCATTATTTCATGGATTTGTTTGTTATCATGTTTATTGATGAATTCTGGTGTATTCCAAGAGTGAGGCAAATAATGTTGATCATCTCTGTATCATGTTTCAAACCTTGAAAGATCAATATTTTTATGCAAAGTTTTAAGGTGTGAATTTTGGTTGAAGGCTGTTACTTTTCTGGGTCATGTCATTTCTTGTAAAGGAATCATGATGGATTCACAGAATGTTGCAATGTTTAAGAAGTTGAAAAACCTTGGCTTTGAACCCTTAGAAAAATTCCCTAAGTTGAGTTTCTGGACAAGGTATGGTTTGAGAATACCACTCGTATGCTATTGTATTATTTTGTCCCCCTTTCTCATATTTTAGGAAAGGTAGTATAGGTTACATTCTATCCAAGGTATGGTTTGGCCTCACCTAAGTCGTATGATCGGGTACTAGTCACAAGTTTTTGAGTTGTATGATGACTTGAGCCTGACCTAGTGTATTCTGCCTAGGGTATGAGTTATTGGGTAATTCTCGTACCGTGGGGTATGAGTTATGCATGTGTAGTCGTATGTTGGATAGTTTAGAGGTCCATGGTGAGGGCTAGGGTACGAAATAGGGTACCACTCGTACCCTAGGGTACGGTTGTATAAGTTGAGACATACCCTCCTCGATTTAATTTTCAGCTTTTAAGCTGAGGAAATTTTAGACGTTTCCCATCCCTAAACCCTTATGACCCACGACTTATAAAATTTTTTCCCCTTTATTCTTCACTTGGACAAGATAAAAAAATCCCAAAATACTCTCCAAAGACTTCTCTAACAAGATTGGGGCTAGTGTTCATCAAGGAGACCATCTAGGGGCTTGAAGACCAAAAATCTCTTCATGAATCTTTATGTATAAGGTATGTGACTATTCTCTCATTTTTATTTCTCAAATATAATGTGTTTTAAACATTAATTTTGATTCTTGAATGGTTGTTTTTGAATCAAATGTTGAGGGTTTTCATGCATAGTGCTGAGTATTGTTTAATCGTGTTTAAACTTGTATTTATAATTGTTTTTTGTGATAGTTTGCACATGTTGGTGTTTTTTGATTGTGGTTTAACAATTGGTTCTTGAGTAACCCTAAGCTTGATGATTTGTATTTTGATTTTGGTTGGTAAGGATATGCCCTCAAGATGTTCATGAAAATATCTTATGGAAATAACTAGTCATATGTTAATGGTGTTTTGAACTAGGGAATGGCCTGATAAGTATTAATGGTTGGTAAATGGTATTATAAAGGCCTTATTGGCCATGTAATGAGTAAATAGATGACTATGGTGGATTGCTTGGTTAAAGGGGTTAGAGGTCCTAAGCATGAAATTGATTTGTGTTTGAACTAAAGCTTGGTGTAAGAATGCTAATGAAGAATGAATAGTTTGGTAAGGTATTGATAACCACAAATTTGACTTGAACAGTGATAGAAACTAAGGTGTTGACCGATTAAAGTGATTAATTGATAAATGGTTCATAAATACCTTGTGATCATGTATGGCGTTTAATTGTAGCTTTGATGTCTTGAATTGGCTAAGCAGTTTAGAGTCCTCAAATGTTAAACTAAGTGGATGGGAATGCATGGACAAAGGGTTAGAGTCCCAATGTCGACTAATGATGGACATGATGGCTTGTGCTTAGAGTCAACTTGCATAAAAAGATAGATTGTATTTACAGTCAACTTGTCTAAAAAAATGGCATGTGGTTATAGTCCACTTGCTTAAGAAGAAGGCTTGAGGTTAGAGTATTTTTCTTAATATAATCGGTAAGTTCAAACTTCCTATCTTATGAAAGTGGGAGGTTAGAGTCACCCATCTTATGTATCATGATTGGGAGCTTTGTTCCCTCTTTTGGCACTTTATGTATCTATATATATATATCTATATACATGCCTATGCATATAAATGTGGTTTCTTTTGATGGTTTGACTTATTTTTGAATAATGTCACTATTTTATCATTACCATTGAGTTACATGCTAGCATTCCAACTGCTAACCATCTTCGGACGCTTTGTTCCCATGTGACATACGGGTTGGAGCTTCTTCTTCTCTTCCTACATAGTGACCAAGTATTCGAGCAGTTCATGTGTTGACTTTGAAGTGGTGAGCTTCCTACTTCGGAAGGCACATATTTCATGGTCTTTCTATCTTATGTTATTGACTTGTTTTAGACTTGGTTTTTGGCTTATATCGGGGGCATGTCCCGACATATTATAGACATTGAATTTGTAGAGGCTTGTTGGATGACTGTGGACTTGGTATGTCAGTTTAGTATGTTGACATTAATAGATTGAGTAGACACTTATAAAGTGATGGCTGTTAGTCTTCTTTCCACTATCTTGTTGTATGGTAAGAGTTTATCCGACAGTTGTGGATTTATGTAATGGTTAGGTTAGGTTAATAGGGTAATCTATAGTACTTGTTAGGTTCGAGATTCCCATACAACAAGGCCTGATTTTGAGTCGTGTCAAGTTGGTATCAGATACTAGGTTCATGGTCAGTTGGGTGTCCACAAAGCCATGTAAAGTAGAGTCTTTTTTATGGGTGTGTGGTTATAAGAGAGAGCCTATGAGACATTTAGGAATGTTTCTCCTTCTTTTTGTCTTATTTCATGCTATAGAGTTTAAGGTCTTAGATCATTCTGATTTACATTTGCTCATCTTTCAGATCTTGCCTACAAGAAGATCTGAAGTATCCGCAAACCCTTTGGTCCCGACTATGGACAATGTTGATGGGACATGCTCTACTTTTAGAGTCTAGAATCAGTCTAGGTTTCTGGTTCCTGATGGTCCTAGAGTTCCACTAGTTCCCTCTAGTCCTCCCCCAGTTACTCAGGTCGATGCGATGAATGCTGAGTTTTGATAGTCGATTCACATTATTCCTAAGTTGGTAGCTAGTTCATGAGGTTGAGTCCTCCGGCCTTTACCAGTGTTAAGGTAGAGGAGGATCCTCAAGGTTTTCTAGATGAGATGGAAAAGATTTTCAGAGTTATACATGCCACTAATGTGGAAGAGTGGAGTTTGCAGCCTATCAGCTGAAGGATGTGGCGTACCAATGGTACAAAGAATAGGATCAAGCAATTTGATAACTCTCACCTATACCATCAAAAGTGGTAGAGGAAAGTCGTTGTCAATATCCCAGCTTGCATTGAGTTCGAATCCACAAGGAGTGAAAAATAGACTTCAAGTCTTGTGGGTAATTAAGTCCTCCCGAAGTGTTAGTAAAGTAAAAGACATAATTAAAAATTGGGGGCAGGATTTCTTGGTTAAGGGACAGTGTATGTTGCTAGTAACTTGATTTCTCAAACTAAGCAACAAACTTTAATTTAACATCGATATTTGGAGATCCTTGGGATCATGTCTACCTATGTGCAACTTAGGTGTGGGTTTGTGAAATTTGATGCTCATGGTAGTAATCTTCTAATGTGGTAGGCTAGGTCTAGGGCCCTTTGACGCTAATTTCTCAATAAAACCTCAAAGATTTCACTTGTTGACAATTTCGAGTACCTAACAAGTGTGACAATCATATTCACCCATTACCTCAATTTTGGCATCGCCATTTCTAGGATGATATCCAAGGTAAAATCAACCACAAAATCACCCTTATGTCTATGATAGTGAAAATGAGTAGATTAAACCCAATAATTATGTACAGTTGCCTTGGTTCCCATATCCCTCTTTCAAGGATAATGAGGGTTCCTATAGTTCACCCAAACCCCTCTTTAAAGGATGGTTTGGGCTTTCAAAACCATTGAGTTTTAACTTACAAACCTATGAGGGTATTTGGGGGTTTCACCCAAAAATCCCAACCAATTTAATCAAGAAATATTATAACCTATCATCATCTAACTAGCATGTACACAAATACATCGCAACCCATAACTAATTTGAACCTTAGTTCAACACAATCCCAAGACTAAAAGATTTAGCTACTCATGAAAAAAAGTGATAAACATATACCAAATGGGTTGTTCAAGGAATCCATTCTTCATAAATACCAAAATAAAAACCTCCAAATCAAATTTACAATTATTGCCCAATTTAGGGTTTTAATTTGAAATTCAAAGTATTGCTAGTCTCTAGAATACCAAAAATGAGAAAGGGTTTGTAGCTTTTAAAGGATTCGGGGTCGGCTGCTGAAAATTATGAAACTTCCCCTAAGATAAATCCCACGTGACAGTAATCGCACCAGATTCACCGTGATCGCGGCTAGCGCAATGGCATGCAAATCAACATGATTGCAGTTGTTGATCATCTTGACTGGCCGCAATTGCAGCACTCGGGCCGTGATTATAGTAACTTAGGCCTGTTTCTACTCTAGGTCTTTCAGCTTCACTTCCTTTCTATTCCTTTGATCCTTTTTAGCTTAAGTCCACATCATTCCATCTTATAACCTGTATACCTGCAAAATATGGATATTATTGCATTTAATCATACATTGGTCTCTTTTATTCATTCAAAACATGGTAATGTGCATGAATATCGAGTGTAAATTAGTGGTACATTTACCACTCATCAATACCCCCAACTTAGAGCTTTGCTTGTCCTTAATAAACACTACCCTTTACCATGAGACAATGCACTTTTATGCCCACATTGAATGACCCAAATGATCATGATGACTTCAACCTTAGTTAATACAATTTATATCTTCAAACATGGGCAAAACTATATTTACTTTACCCCTCAACATAAAATGTGATTTTTCAAGGATGCAAAAGACTTCGAAGAGCAACAATTTAACAATCACTGATACTCTAGGAATGACTCACTTTTTTACCTCAACTACATTATATCCCTTTTTGCCTTTTTTCTCAAAAGATGAAAAAATCACCAACATCAACTTTTCCATATTCCTCCTTACAAGAATAAAAATTTCACACACCAAGATACCAAGTATGCAATAAGGAATTTAAGTGCAAGACTCTCTCCCTCACAAGAACACTCAATGATAACAAGTACCATGGCATAGGCTTGCCCCTATTTTTAATCGCCACTACAATGAACATACTAGTTTGGGAAGCACGAACGTGTTTTTGTGCTTGTAACACAATGTTTGGGGTAGGGTAGGATATATTTTAGGAATAACATGGATATACCCTCCTTGACATCTACATCACACTATTCCATCCAACTTTTGATCATGGGCCACTTCTTTTGTTTTCACTCTTCACACATGTCCCTACTTTTTATTTTATTGATCACCCATTTTTCTTTTCATTTCATTTTCTTTCACCCTTTATGCTTCTCTTTCCTTTGTTGGATCTGTTATTTTTCTTATTCATTTATTCTCAATGGTTAAGCTTAAAGGTACTCACTTACAACTTTGTGGCCCAAAGTTACCTTTTCAATCATCACCAACCCCAACTTAGGCTTTTAGCCTAAAGTTGTAATTTTAAGTTCAAGGAGGGTAGGGTTCAAAACAAGGAACAAGAATGAAAAGCTAAAGGCTTTTAATGTGTTTTCCAAAAAAAGGTTTAAAGGCTCAAAGTGGGTGACTGGGGATAACTCTTATGAAAAGTTAGGCATTTTAGGCTAAAGTGGACTTCTAATGTCAAAAATATGGCCTAAGATCATCTCCCTAACCAAGTAGAATCAAAATTATCCTTGAGAGACTAATGAGGAAAGTTCTAGATGGTAAAGTTTATAAGAGATTTGGACAATTAATCTCACCAGTCACGGCACGTAAAATTTGCCAAGAAGGTTCAATTGACTCTTCCGCTAGAGACAAAAAAATTGAGTATCTCTTAATTTTCGCATGCAACAATTTCAAAGTCACAAATAAGAAAAAGATTTGTTACAAAGTTGATCACATCCATGACCTAAATTTTTGAAAAAATTTTAACGGAGGGGGGTGTTTACTTTGCATGGGCACCACACATGGTTTTCTAATTATGGAACCAACCTAAGCCTTAATTTCATATTGTGGTTTTCATACGGGACAACCAACCATATGGCTATTTGATATTCTCCATAGGTATAAATATGATCCCAAAATTCAAAATGCTATAGGTACTCAGACTTCCCTTGCATTTGTGACTTTGATGCCACAGGTACTCAAACTTTCCTTGCATCCATAGATCCAAACCTTAACAGGGCGGTTTCCCCTTAAGAATGTCATCACTCAATCAATCTTAGGGTAAAACTCGTCCGATATTTCAATAAGTAAGCTAAAGAAAAAGTAAAAATCAAAGAACAAAATAACTAATTCAAGCAAATGTGGGCACCATCAGAGTGCCCAAATATTACAAACAAAATATAAATAAAAAACATATAAAAGTCATAAAAAATAAATAGTAAAATATCCAGAAATATCAATAATATAGGCCCAGATCAAATGAATATGAAGACTGGCACCCCCAACAAAAAAGGTGGCAGTGACCTCACTACATAAATAATAAAGCATAAAGAAAGATAAGGGTGCTCCCTGAAACCGCATCAATAGATACTGTCACTCTTGGACTCTGAAACATTATCAGCCTTCTCAGGACTGGACCACTCAGCTGGGGCCTCATCATCACTCTCTACTCCTTATGAAAAAAGTCGATCACAAGGTTTTAGGACCTTCCAAATGTCCTTCACCCTATTCCACATCTTGTTCATAAATTTATCTTTCTTCTTCTCCCTTATGACAATCTTTTCATGTGAAACCCGTAGATCATGATATGATGACGCTAAGGATGAGTAGGCTTTCTCAAGCCTAGTAATGGTAGCTCCCAATTTCTTATAATTCTATTGAACTTTGCATAATAAACTATGACATATATGAATGTTGAGTGGTAGAGGGATTTCTCGATCCCTAGGGTAAACTTGACACTAGCTCATTGATGGCCACAATATCAACTTCAATATCCTCAAGAGGACCAGCAGTGGATAGCCAATGAGACTCAGGATAATCACAAGTTGACTTCCCTAAGTCGATCTTTACCTTCTTGCTTTTACCTAGTGTGCCCTCTCCTCGAATTTCCAAAGGATAGATGGGGTACCAGGGTGCACCCAAGTATTTCCATATTATTCTTCAACCCCATCTCTCCTACAAAGCTCAATAATCAAAGAGGGGAAGAATAGATTTATGCCACCTTGTTTCTTGAAGAATACATTCAACAAAATGTCATATAGAATGCAACTGACTATCTGAGCTCGGAAATATGGGACTGATGTCATATGGGTGCAAGGGGAAACTTGTCTACATATTATGTTCAACCAAATTTGTGCCTCAAAGGTGAATTCATTAATGTGGATGTTACTCATGGTATCTTTCCATGAGACTTCCTTTCCAATACACAATCTTTCCACCAACCATCTTCTTAGATCACACCTTTTATTTCAAACTCACCAATATTTGCATTTGGGATCCCGTAGATATAATTAATTTTCTCAAACCCAAAGTTCATCATTTTACCCCAGATCTTGATAGGCATGTTGGATGGGTCTGAGAAAGATACTATGCTCAGGTTGGCGTAGAATTTATGGACCCATTGCTCATTTTCCTTGCATGGATCCGGGACAAAACACCACTACCCTGTAGCCTCAAGCCTATCATGAAATTCCAAAAGCTTTTCTGACACATTATCCAAATATATGCCTCTCTCTAGGAGTAGGTTTGTTCTTAGCAGATCACCAGTGAGTGTGGCACTCGGATGCCTAAATTGGATGTGGTCGTATTTTTCTATGAGATTATCCTAAAAAGAAGCATAAAACACACAAAACCCTTATTATTATTTTTATGCACAAAGTATGCTATTTTCTCGCCAAAGCCCATTAGATAATTGTTTGGTGGTGTTCATGCAAAAGTTTAAAGTGCAGGATTTTTGTGCAGGGCAGAAACTTACACTCATTTACCGTTATTGCAGGCCATGAAGCCGCAATTATGTTGTCGCAATTAGGGTACCGAAGGATGTGATTGTGGTAACTGAGACCAGTTTCATACAATTTTCCATCTTCAAAATTTTCAAATTTAAGGCCACAAGCATGCTCTATATGAAGCATCCACATTAACAACGCTAAACAATCCTACTAGGTACTCGATTACGACCTTAAAATGTAAAACTATTAGTGAGCATTCATTTGGGAATTATATAGAGAAATTGGTGTTCACTGTTTATTTTTCTCTTTTTCCACACACATTTTAGGTACTTAAGACTTCCCCTCTTATGTGCACACCATAATCCAATAGCTAAATGCCAAACAAGCATAATTTATGTAACAATTAAGAATGAAAATCAACTGTTCAGGCCCACTCTACAACATGCGTTCTATGGCCTATTTTAAACAATCAAAGCATGGATTTATGATACCTACCAGGTATGTGATGCAAGAGGAATGCAAGGATACTATTGGAGAGATTATAATCTTGGACAGAAATGGGTCCAATTAGAGAGTAAAGTTGAAAAAGAGAGTGTTAGGGAAATAGGGGAATTAGATGGATATATATCTGAGATGACCACAATCAAATTCATGTTTCTACGATCACAGACATGTGGGTGACCGCAATCACAGCCTAGCATATGCGATTGTGGTAGCTTAGGGCATTTCTACACCTCTTTTTTCCCTTGTTCAGCTAGTCTCACAATTTGACAGATTTTCCCCTGTTCAGTTCATAGTGCAAAAATTTAGACTTTCCCCTTTTCAAGCTCATCCAACGCATTCAATAGTGCCACAAATGCATGGGTTATTCAATTTTCCAAATTAAAATCTACACTATGAAAGCAAAAGAAAAGGATACGATCCACTTTTGTGGTATTTTTGGGTTGCCCCACATAGAGCCTTAGTTATCGTCATGGCATGACATATTCCTTAATTCTTTATCAAGTGGGTACTCAAGTCCCCCTTTGTTCACCTCTTCAATTTCAACATCAACCGCGAATAACACTTGAAGTTCTGCAGGTTATTTCCTTATCTTGCAAACCTTAAAGGAATCCTCATCGTCATGCACTCTAAACTTTATATACCCTATTTATAAGTCAACAATTGCTCTTTTGAAGGCTAAAAAGGGTATCCCAAGGATGATGAGTACCTCGTGGTCCATTTCACAATCCAGAACCACAAAATCCACTGAAGTATAAATTTTTCCACATTGACTGGAATATCAAAAAAATTATGATTGACCTCTTGATCGATCAATCATCTATTAAGAGTCTCATAGATGTTTAGGTTGTGGAATCCAATCCAATATTCTTATAGATTGAAAAATGCATGAGTTTTTGATACTCGTACCAAGGTCACATAGGGCTTTTGCAAACACATGTGTTCCCATGGTACAAGGGATGGTGAAAGCTCTGGGGTCTTCCTTATTTTTTGCAACCTTACTACTTACAATAACACTACAACCATGGATGACTTTAATTATGTCACCTTCGATGAGCTTCTTCCTAGACATCAACTTTTTCATAATCTTAGCATATCTCGGAATCTCTTGGATCATTGCAAGCAATTAGATATTTATGGAAAGATTGCTAAGCTTGGTCATAAATTTCTTAAGTTTGTCACCCTCCTCTTTTCTATACAACCATTTTAGATAAGGGGAAGGGACTTGGACTGTGGCCCTCTCATCATTTTGTGGCTTCTCATTCTCAACTACCTCATCATCAACTTCCACCGATTCATTTTCATTTTCTTCTTCATTATACAATATTGGTGGTACATATTTTGGCTTAATCATAGGCTTGTTTTCACCTAAATATTCTATCAAATGATCACCAAGGGTCTTTCCACTTCTAGTGACTATTGCTAAAATATGAGCCTCATTTTTTGGGTTTAGAATGGCGTCACTAGGAAGACTTCCCCTTGGCCTAGCATTTATTTGAGTTTAAATTTTCCCAATTTTGGTTTCCAATTATTTGATGGAGGCATAGTGAGATACAATAGTTTGGGAGAGTTGAGAAAGATCTCCTTTCATTTCATGGATCATTTTGACCACTCTTTCCACCTTCATCAAAATTTTTGCTAAAATATCTTTGGATTTGTACTTGTATAGGTCAATAGAAATTGTCTCTTTGCCAGATAATGGGGTGATACATAGCACTCATAGTCACAGTCTCTATCTCTCCTATCACAATCACATTCACGGTCCGTCCAATATTGATTCCTACCATGCCTTTGATAGGTGGGGTGAGAACCCCCCGGATTGTTTGCTAAGTTCTGAAACTCCTCATCAAGCTTTTTAGCCTCTTCATCATCTTCATAGGCTTTTGATGCTACGACATTTATCATTTTTATGGGTGTACCCATCACATGTTTTTTCAAAAGCTCTAGTTGTGTTATCATCTTAGCCATGTTCTCCTCTCTCTCTTCATCTCATTTTCTTTATTCCTTATCAACTAAGGATGTAGAGGGAGAGCTCCTAGAAACCTCGGTATCTTGGTATGTCATCCTCGATTTTGCTTGGTAACCTCTTCAAGAAAATTCATTGTGACATGACAATGCAACTTAACAAGAGAGCCCCCCACCTATTTTTCACCATGGTTTTGTTGAGTTAGTCAAGAGCACGGTAGAAAATTTAAAGAAGCATCTTCTCCGGGACCTTGTGGTTTGGACATTGTGTTAGTTTTCCATTGAATCTTTCCCATACTTCATACAAAGGCTCTCCATTCAATTGCTTGAAGTTAATTTTTTCATCCCTTAATTGGAGTATTTTGAATGGTAGGAAATACGGGATAAGAAAGGTCATGGTGCACTCATCCCATGAAGTGATAGACCCAATCGAAATAGATTAAAAACATAATACCACCTCTCCCATTAGAGAAAATGGGAAAAGGTGAATGCGGATGGAATCTTGGGTTATGTATGCGATATCAAAGGGTGAACACACCTATACAAAATTCTTCAAATGAAGGTTGGGGTCCTCATAAGCTTGCCTCCAAAAAGTCCCTTCATTTGCAACATGTGCCACATGACACTTGTGACATGAAACACACCATTCTGATGAGTTTGTGGGATCCAGATGGAACTTGAATGACCAACATCATTGAGTAGCCCCTCATCATTCAGAGGGTCATCAAAAGACTCGGCTTGACTAGAATTGTCACTCATGGTTTCGTGTATGCTACATAGATCACCTATAGTAAGAAAAACAAAAACAACAACAAAAATAAATACACACCACTATGGGTATACCCTAAGTAAGAACAAACATCACACAAATGAAAACTAAATTTCAAGCCCCGGCAACAACGCCATTTTGATAACCCTCACCTATACCATCAGAAGTTGTAGAGGACGGTTGTTGTTAATATCCCAACTTTCATTGAGGTCGAATCCACAGGGAGTAAAAAATAGAGTTCTAGTCTTATGGGTAATTAAGTCCTACTAAGATAACACTTGAACTACTAGTAAAGTAAATGACATAATTGAAAATTAGTTGGGGGGGGGGGGGGTTCTTTGTTAAGAAAGAGTGTATAGAGATAGTGTATATCACTAGTAACTTGATTTCCCAAACTAAGAAACAAATTTTAATTTCACTTTGATATTTAGAAAATCATGGGATTATGTCTACCTGAGGGCAACTTTGGTGTGGGTGTGTGAGATTTGATGCTCATGCTAGTAAACTTTAAATGTGGTAGGCTTGGTCTAGGTCCCTTGAGGCTAATTTCTCAACAAAACCTCAAATATTTCACTAGTTGACCCTTTTGATTACCTAATAAGTGTGAAAATCATATTTACCTACTACCTCAATTAGGGCATCCCTATTTCTAGGATGAAACCTAAGGTAAAAATCAACCATAAAATAACCCTTTTGTCTAAGATAGTGAAAATGAGTAGATTAACCCCAATAATTATATTCTATTTTCTTGGTTCTCACATCCCTCTTTCAAGGGTGATGAGGGTTTCTCACATCCCTCTTTCAAGGGTGATGAGGGGTCCTATAGTTCACCCAAACCCCTCTTTCAAAGATAGTTTGGGCTTTTAAAAGCATGGAGTTTTCACTCATAAACCCATGTGGGTATTTGGGATTTTCAGCCACAAATCCTAATAAATTTCCTCAAGCAATAGTATAACCCATTATCATCTAACTAGCATGTACATAAATACATCACAACCCACAACTAATTTGTACCTTTTTTTGGTAAACAGGTAAATTTCCATTCATCCTAAAAACTTTACAAATCTACTGAGCACTTTTTGACTCAATGTCAGCTCTCATTGTATTTATTCCACTGATCTATTTATTTAACATATCTAGCTATATGAATTATATAGGATAACCTATTAATTTGTCTAAATAAGATTTCCATTTGTTGCGTGCTTGACCTGCTATATATAATTGGATGACAATACTTCTTACCTTTTGTCTGCTATCCATATTTTGGCTTGTAAACCTTCTAGCCTTCGTTTTAGCCTATATATGATATACTGTTACTGCAAAGCAGTAGCCAAGTATGCTAGATCTTGGTCTGCTATTGGGAATGTATTGTAATAGTTTTTGTGAGTCTTATTGCCAATCCTCTATGCTTTACTATATACTTTCCATTTCATAATGGAGCTCCAAAGGTTCTGAGAGTAGTTACACTAAAAATAGGTGATCAAATGTTTTGTGGTCAGTCATTTATTGTTGTTCATGAAGACTTATTGTGCCTATTAGCCATTTTCTTGCATCAAAAGTTTTCTTTAGAATCCAACTAACTTGGTTTGGAGTGTTCATTGTATCTATATTTTTCCTTTTTATATAATAATTATGGATCCATCTAATTCATAACTTGTCTTGCTTCTGTTCTACAGTGCAA
This sequence comes from Capsicum annuum, assembly GCF_002878395.1. Taxonomy (NCBI): domain Eukaryota; kingdom Viridiplantae; phylum Streptophyta; class Magnoliopsida; order Solanales; family Solanaceae; genus Capsicum; species Capsicum annuum. Next base: position 112,424,789 of record NC_061117.1, read on the forward strand.
AGGAGTTTGTAAATTGCATCTCTATTCCAATACTTCACATCTATAATATTCAAACCTCCTGTAGTTTTGGGTTGACAAATTGTTTCCCAAGAAACTAGTGCTTTCTTGGAGCAATTGTTACTTTCTTTCCATAAAAAAGTCCCGCAAATTATGGTAACCATATTAGTGATCTTCTTGGGCAATAGAAAAATTTGTGCCCAATGTGTCTGCATCTCAAATAGGACATTTTTCACAAGTCGTAGTTGACCACTATAAGATAGAAGCTTTAAAGACCAATACTAGATTCTATCAATCATCCTGTCTACTAAAGGCATACATTAAGGTACAGTCAACTTTCTTGTAGATAGAGGAACTCCTAAATATTTAAAAGGGAGTTCCCCTAGTGCTAGTTGTAGTTCCCTCAACATCTGGTTCTTGAATTCTGATGTGACTTCTCCAATGTACAGAAAGATCTTTTCCATGTTTACTTGTAGACCAGACACTGCTGAAAAATAATTAAAAGCAACAAACAAAAGTTTTGTGGATATCTTATCAGCCCTATAGCTCATTAGGAGATCATCAGGAAAGCATATATGAATAATTCCCATCTTATCACATCTAGGATGATAGGTTAATTAAGGATTAAACTAGAGTTGCTGCAATGTTCTATGTAAATATTCCATTACTAAGACAAAAATTAAAGGGGACATGGGGTCCCCTTGTCTTAGTCATGTCCTTACTGGAAATACTGGGGTCATTCCACCATTAATCAATAGTGCATATTAAACTGTTGTAAAACATTCCACAATCAAATTGACTAACTGAGTAGGTCACCCAAATTCCAGTAGTACCGTATTTAAGAAAGGCTACTCTACTGAGTCATAACCCTTCCTTATATCCACCTTAATAGTACATCTTTGTGATACCCCTTTCCGAGAGTATCCTTTGAATATTCATATGCAACTATCACATTATCAAGTATATTTTGACCACTTATAAAAGATGATTGTGAGGGGATCACTATAGAATCTACTACAGGCTTTAACTTACTTGTGATAATCTTTGAAATCAGTTTGTATATTATTGTGCAATAGGTAATTGGTATGTATTCTTTAACATAGGAAGGATTCTAGACCTTAGTTATCAGTGTTACAGTAGTAATATTAACCCCTTTCAATAATATACCAATCTCAAAGAATTGTAGAATACCTTTTGTTACCTTAGAACCTATTATATCCCAGTGTGTTTTGAAAAATTCTGCATTAAATCCATCTACACCAGGGCTTTTGTCAACTGGTAATTCCTTTATTACTATGATCACATCTGTAGCAGTCACAAGCTTTACGATCTATTGTTTTTGCTCAATAGTTAAACAAGCCCCATCTCTAGCTATTGTGATGTCAATCTCTTGTAGTGTATCAGCTCCCTGTCCTAGCAGTGTTCTAAAGAAGTTCACAAATTCCTATTAGATAAGCTGCGGATCTGTCAACTTCACTCCCTGTTCTATAGTGATTGAAAAAATTTTGTTTCTAGCTTGTCTAGCCTTTAGATATGCAAAAAAAGTACTTTGAATTTCTATCCCCCTGCTGTATCTAGGTTGCCCTAGATTTCTACTTTAAGATTTTTTCTTGAACTATCTCCAAGTATTCTATGTTGTGCAGTTGTTGTCTCTCCTCAATAATAAGATTTTGGTTAAACAAGTCACTATTCAACCCTTCTTGCACTAGAGTCAGTATGGTTCTGTAGTTATATAACCTCTTTTCCACAAATTTCATCTTCTGATGTATCTCTTTCGACTGTCTAGCTATTTCTTTCATATACTATACATCTTGAAGTCTGGAACTTGTTACTTCCATATTGATCTTGTCATTTCCTTGAATTCTTCCTATTGCAGCACCACATTCAAGAGTTCGAAAGGTCTTCTCAACTGGATAGTTAAGTGGTAAGTGCATAGTATTGTAGGTGTGCGGTCAGAACATCCATTGTCTTTATAATTAGCCTCTTCATGATTGTATTGCATAAAGAAGGAGTGGTTGCCCAGTGCCCACCCAATATGACTATATATTCTTTCCTGACTATCTCTCTTATTACACCATGTGTATCTTTGACCTTTGCTAGGCAAAGGTCCCATTTCAATATCATCCATACATTGCTGAAAGTCTACAAGCTCTTATTGGGTTACAAGATCACCATTTATTCTGTCATCATGGGATAAATAGCATTAAAATCAACCAGTAGCACCCAAGGATTGTGAGAAGCTGCTCCTATGTGTCTTAAGTGATCCCAAAAATTCATTCTTGCAACAGGTGTGTTGAAACCATATGCAAATATCATCCAACATGTAAAAGTGGAATTCTTATCTTGGACTACACAGTGTACTAGCTGTGCAGAGGTTTCCAAAATAGTGAAATCCATATTTTCATACTTCCAACATACCCATATTCTTCCATTTTCTATAGTAGGTAATCGGCATACACCATCCACTCTTGGCCAAATGATTTCTAAACTTTTTTTGCCTTTGTAGCCTGTATTTTTTGTCTCCAAACCTCCAGTAATATCTACTTTATTCATTTGTAAGAAGGATCTTAGCTCCTTCTATTTAAAGGGCTTATTAATTCCTCTTATATTCCATGAGCTGAAAATCATTTACCTACTGTGGGGTTAGGTGCTATAGTCTTGTCAGTAGGTACTGTTGGTTGGCCCTCTTCCCTTATCTTGGAACTCGATTGCTTCAACACACTACTTGTACATGTAGGATCTTCTTGTAAGCTTGCTGTAAAGTAGGGAATGATTATCTTGATCCTCTAGTATATCCTTTCCTTTCTGTTGTTGGTCAAATGCATATTACTTTTCATTAACCTGCGTAGTTACAACGTTCTACACATAGTCTTTATTTATGGATTTTGGAAGCCCTTTTAGGACTATTTTCCTCTTTCTAGCTTTGGTTCTAGGTTCCGCTTTTTATGTTTTTGCATCCTTGCTCGATTCTGTACATTTACCTGTTGTGTGTCCCATATGCATACAGTCTTGGCAGAAGTATAATGCCCACTCAAACTCTATATCTTGGGTATGAATGGTGCCATCTTTCTTCTCAATATACATCTTCTTAGGTAACACGTGTGTAATATCTACCTCAATAAGCACCCGGACATATAAGATTCTTTCAACCTCCGCAGTTAAACGATTAACATACATAGGTTTCTAAATAGAACACACTATTCTACTAAAATTTTCCTCTGCCCAGTAGTAAATTAGCAAACCAGGGAAGAAAACCCATAGCGGAATGAAGTGTAGCATCTCATATTTGAATCAAAAGTTCTTCCCCCAATTTCATAGCACCATGGGACGATTATTGTAAGTATATGGGCCATTTTGCAGAACTTCATTCTTATCAGCTTTAGTATCAAATAAGAACACAAAATATCCTTCATCGTTGGAGTATACTAGTGGTGTAATGACAAAATTCCAGATGTTGTACAAAAATTTTAGCTTCTCTTTGAAAGTCGGCTTTCCTCAAACTACACAACCTATCAATGCATTTTCCCATTTACCACATTCCTCCTCCACTTTATTATGATTTATTTTTACTATTTTTTGGCCATCCATAACTATTAGAGGGATGTAAGTAAGCTTCATACCTTCATGTACTTGTCGATTACCGCTATGATTCAGTTTAGCATTCTTGAGTTCCTTATCTATAGGAGGTATAGTTTGCAATCCCGTTGATAATGTAAGATTTCTAGCTGCAGTTGAACATTCTGCCTCCTTCTTTGCCTATATTATTTCCCCTTCTAGTTTTTGATTTTTCATTATCCTTAATTTCCCCAGGATTCCTACTACCTTGCTTTATAAGAGCAAGGGTATGTGGTATACCTGATTCTCGTGTTATCATTCTTCCTTGTGGCTCCTATATTGCTTTCACTGGTGATCGGCTAGGTACTCATCGCCTTGCCATTGCCTCTAGGCACACGTTAGTAATTCATTATTAACGTGCTTCGAAAGGTTTTTATTGTTAACGTGCCACGAGAGTTTTTTCAGGAAAACTAAGAATTATTTATACCTTAGTTCAACATAATCCCAAGACTAAAAGATTTAGCTACTCATGAAGAGAAGAGAGAAACATATACCAAATGGGTTGTTCAAGGCATCCATTCTTCACAGATACCAAAATCAAAATCTCTAAATAAAATTTATAATTCTTGCCCAATTTAGGGTTTCAATTTAAAATTCAAAGTACTGCTAGTCTCTAGAATGCCTAAAATGGTAAAGGATTTGTAGCTTTTAAAGGATTCAGGGTCGGTTGCCGAAACTAATGAAATTTCCCCTAAGATAAATCCCGCGTGACCGCGTGTAAATCAATGCAATCCCCATTGCTGACCATCTTGACTGGCCTTGATCGCGGTAACTGAGGCCTATTTCTGCTCTAGGTCTTTCAGCTACACTTCCTTTCTCTTCCTTTGATCTTTTTGATCTCAAGTCAATATCTTTCCATCTCATAACCTGTATACTCACAAAATATGGATATTAGTGCATTTAATCATACATAGGTCTCTTTTATTCATTCGAAACATGGTAATGTGCTCGAATGTCGAGTGTACATGGGTAGTAAATTCACCACTCATCAACACCCATAACTTAGAGCTTTGCTTATCCTCAAGAAACAATGCCCCTTACCATGAGACTATGCCCTTTTAAGCCCATATTGAATGACATAAATGATCATGATGACTTCAAGCTTTGTTAATACCACAATTTAGCTCTTCAATCATTGGTAAAACTATATCATAATACCTCACGTCATAAAATATGATATTTCACGGATATAAAAGACTTTGAAGAAAAACAATGTAAGAGTCACTGCTACTCAAGGAATGACTCACTTTTTGACTTCAACTACACTATACTCCTTTTTACCTCTTTTCCCGGAAGATGACAAAATCACCCACCTCAACTTGTTCACATGCCTCCTCACAAGAAGGAAAATTTCACACACCAAGCTACCAAGTATGCAACAAGGAAATTAAGTGAAAAACTCATTCCCTCATAAGAACTCTCAATGCTAACAAGTACCATGCCATAGACTTACTCTATTTTAAATTACCACTATAATGAACATACTAGGTTGGGAATCATGAAGGATTTTTTGTGCTTGTAATACAAGTTTGGGGTAGGGTGGGATATCTTTTAGGAACAACAAGGCTAATCCCTCCTTGACCATCTACATCACACTATTCCATCCAACTTTTGATCATTGGCCACTTCTTTTTGTTCACTCTTTACACATGTGCCTAATTATTTTCTTGCTTAACCCATTTTTCTTTTCATTTCTTTTTCTTGGACCATTATTGCTACTCTTTTCTTTGATGGATCCTTTTTTTTCTTATTCATTTGTTCTCAATGATTAAGCACAAAGGAACTCACTAACACCTTCGTGGCCTAAAGTTACCTCTTTCAATCATCACCACCCCCAACTTAGGCTTTTAGCCTCAAGTTGTAGTTTTATGTTTAGGGAAGGTAGGGTTCAAAAGTAGGATCAAGAATGAAAGGCTTATGGCTTATAATGTTTTTACCAAAGAAAGGTATAAAGGCTCAAAGTGGGTAACTAGGGATAACACTTATGCAAGGGTAGGCATTTTAGGCTAAAGTGGACTTCCAATGTCACAAAGATGGCCTAAGATCATCTCCCCAACTAAGAAGAATCAAATTTAGCCTTGAGAGACTAATGGGGAAAGTTGTAAATGGTACACATTCACAAGAGATTTAGAAAATTACGCTCACCACACACAGTATGTAAATTCACCAAGGAGGTTCAATTGTCCCCTCTGCTAGAGACTAAAAAATAGAGTATCTCCCAATTTTTAGAAGTCAAAATTTCAAAGTCTCAAAGAGAGAAAAGGATTTGTTACAAGGTTGCTCACGTCCATGCCCTCGATTTATAAAAAAATTTGGATGGCAGGGGGTGTTTGATTTGCATGGGCACCACACATGATTTGCAAATTATGGCACCAACCCAAGCCTTAATTTCACATTGTCCTTTTCGTTTGGGCCAACAAACAATATGGCTATTTGATATTCGTCATAGGTATAAATACGATCCCAAACTTTGAAATCCAATAGGTACTCATACTTCCCTTGCATTTCTGACATTGATGCACGGCTACTCAGAATTCCATAGCATCTATGGTTCCAAACCCAAACACGAAGCTTTTTCCTTAAGAATGTCATCACTCAATCTATTATAGGGAAAAGCTCACCTGATATTTCCATAAGTAAACTAAAGAAAGAGTAAGAATCTAAGAATAAAATAACTAATACATGCAAATGTGGGCACCATCAGAGTGACTAAATAATACAACCGAAATATATAAAAAATATATATATAAAAGTCATAAAAAAGAAATAACAAAATATCCAAAAATATCAATAATACAGATCCAGATCAAATAAATACGGAGATAGGTCCCCCAACTAAAAAGGTGGCAGTGTCCTCACTGCATAAATAATCAGGCATAAATAGAGATAAGGGTGCTCCCTGAAACAACATCAAGATTTATTGTCACTCTCGAACTCTGGATCATCATCAGCCTCCTCAGGATTGGACCACTCAACTAGGGCCTCATCATCACTCTACACTCGATATGAAGGAAGCCTATCATGAGATTTTAGGAGCGTCTAAAGGCCCTTCACCCCCTTCCACATCTTTGTAAAGAACCTATCTCTCTTCTTCTCCCTTATGACCATCTTTTCATGTGAAACCCGAACATCATAATATGACACCGCTAAGGATGATTAGGCTTTCTCAAGCCTAGTAATGGTATATCCCTATTTCTTCTGATCCTCCTGTGATGGATATAAATGTCGAGTGGTGGAGGGTTCTCTTGCTCCTTAGGTTAAAGTTCACACTATCTCCTTGATGGCTGCGATATTAACTCCAATATCCTCAAGAGGCCTGGTGGTGGATAGCCTATGAGACTTAAGCTCCTCACATGTTGACTTTCCCAAGTCGATCTTTCTCTTCTTACTCTTACCTGGTGCTCTCTCTCCTTTAAATCTCAAATAATAGATAGGGGTACTAGGGAACCCCCAAGTATCTCTAGAGTATTCATTAACCCTATCTTTTTTACAAAGCTCAGTAATCAAAGAGGGAAAGAAGAGATGTGTATCACCTTGGTTCTTGAAGAATTAAATACCAGAAACCTCAAGATGACCAACATTCAAAGGAATGTCATCTATGCAAGCGACCATCTAGGTCTTTAAATCTGGGACTAATCATGTGGGTGCAAGGAGAGAATCGGCTATATATTATGTTCAACCAAATTCGAGACTCGAAGGTGAAGTCATTCATATGGATATTACTCTTGGTATTTTCCCATGGGAGTTCCTTTCTAGGACACAATCTTTCTACCAACCAGCTTCCCGGCTCACACCCTTATTGTTTAAACTCACCTATGTTTGCATTTGGGAGCCTGTAGATACCATTAATTTTTTCCATCCCAAAGTTCAATATTTCTCCCCAGATCTTTATAGTCATGTTGGATGGGTATGATAAAGATACTTTGCTCAAGTTGATGTAGAATTCATAGACCATTTGTTCATTTACCATGCTTGAATCCATAGAAAAACACCACCACCCCATAGCCTCAAGCCTGTCATGAAATGCAAGGAGATTTTTCGGCATATTATCCAAACATATGACTCTCTCCGGGTGCAACATTATTCTCAGTAGATCACTATAGTAGTGCGTGTGGGATCATGATAGTTTAACATAAAACTAGTCGTTCAATACAAAATATGCTAGGTCAAAAGACTTTAAGCTTAGTTTGTAAACCAAACCTCAAATATTTCACCTGGTGGCTTTTTCAAACACCTAACAAATGTAACCTGAATAATTACCCAAAACCTCAATTAGGCATCACTATTTCTAGGATGATGCCCTTAACATGGCTCACTTTCTATTTATACTTATGTCTAAGATTGCTAAAGGAAGTACACCTATGCTCAATTGTCCACCATTTCCTAGTCCCTCTATGGCCCTTCTTCAAGGATGCTAAGCATTCCCCAAGGTTTACCCTTATCCCTTATTCAAGGATGTTGGAGGCTTTTTAAGAGTTTGGGGTTTTCACCCATCAAACCCATTTGGACATTAGGGGTTTTCACCCATAAATTCTGACTATTAAACTCAGTCAATGGTGGAATCCATATTTAACAACAACAAATCATATAAGCCCATCAACACCCACACACAAATAGCACTTTAGTTTAACATAATCTCAAGACTAGAGACATTAGCTACTCATGAAGTGAAAGAGAAGAAATATACCAAAAAAATCATTCATGGCATCCATAACAATGTAGATTACATAAATCCTTCAATTCACACTTCAAATTCATCAATTCTCTCTTGAAATTATAAATACAAAGAGAAGATGTGTTTTCCCCAAAATTTAGGGTTCTACAACTTTTTCTAATTATTTTTTCTCTCCCTTCATTCCTGTCCATAAAAAATGATTTAGGTATTATATAGAAATTTGGATCAGCTATTCCATTAGACCAAAGTTCCCTTGCTCATTAATCTTGCTAGTCTGCTATCGTAGAGGCTTCTCTGCGATCTCGGAGAATGCGATAGCGGTCGTATCTATGCGATTGTGGTAAGTTGACCTATTTGATTGGCTATAATTGCGGTAACTGAGGCTATGTCTACTCCTGGTCTTCAAACTTTAGTTTTTTCCTCCTTCTATGTTCTTTTAGCTCCAGTCCACGTCTTTCTCTCTCATCACCTTTGTGCCTATAAAATGTGGATGTTAGTGCATTCAATCATAATTATGCCTCGCTTATTCATCCAAAACATGGTAATGTGTACAAACGCGGAGTATGAATGAGTGGTATAATCACCCCGCATCAGTACCCCCAAGTTAAAACTTTGCTTGTCCTCAAGCAACACTACCTCTTATCATGAGACAAGAAACATTTACGCCCAAAATAGATGACCCAATGATCACAATTAAATTTAAGCTTAGTTGTTACCTCAAGTAGCTCTTCAAACATAGGAAAATCTATTCTCCCGACACCCCTCGACATAAAACACAATAAGCAAGGATTCAAAAGACTTTAAAGAGAAATAATGCAACAATCACCATTACTATAGGAGTGACTCACTTTTTGACCTAAACCACACTATACTCCTTTTGCCTCTTTTCTGAAAAAAATGTCAAAATCACCGACCTCGACTTGTTCACATACCTCCTCCCAAGAAAGAAAATTTCACACATCAATCTACCAAATATGCATCAAGAAATTTTAAGTACAAAACTCTCTCCCTCACAAGAATTCTCTATGCTAACAGGTGTCATACCATAGGCTTGCCTCAATTTTCAATCGCCACTACAATGAAAGAAAATGATTGGAGATCTCGCGGGTCTTTTTGGGCATGTAATGTAGGTTCGAGTTAGGGCAGTATATCATTTCGGAACAACTCAGCTGCACCCTTCCTTGAATGTCTACATCACACTATTTATTCCACTTCTAACTATAGGTGAACTCTCTTCATTTTCTCTTTTTTCAACTGTGCCTACTTTTATTTCCTTGTTTAACCCATTTTCTTCCATTTATTTTTTTTTCTCATAAATTTTATGCAATTCTTTTCTTTGTTGGATCCCTTCTTTTTCTCTTCATTTATTTCAATGCTCAATAGGCACTCACTATAACTTTTGTGGCCCAATGTTGCTTCCTTCAATCTTTACCATACCCAACTTAGGCTTTTAGACTCAAATTGCATTTTGAAGTTCAAGAACGGTACGGTTCAAAAGTGGGATAAAAATTGGAAGGCTCGCGACTTCCAATGTGTTTTCTAAATAAAGGTTTAAAGGCTCAAAGAGGGTGACTAAGATAACATTTATGAAGGGGTAGGCTTCTAAAAGTCACAATGATGGCCTAAGATCATTTCTCCAACCAAATACAATCAAAATTTAGCTTCAAAAGACAAATAGGGCATGTTCTACATGACACAAGTACACAAGAGATATAGATTATTACCTCACCACACATGGCATGTGAACTCGCCAAGGGGTCTCATTTGTCCTCCCACTAGAGAAACAAAGTGGAAGTATCTATCAATATTCACAAGTAAAAAATTTGTGGAGTAATAAAAAGAGAAAAACTTTTGTTACAGGTAGCTCATGTCCATGCCATAGATTTGTGAAAAATTTTTAGATGGAGGGAGTTGCTTGTTTTGCATTTGCGCCATGCACAATTGCTAACTTATGGCAACAACTAAACCTTTAGTCTCATATTTGTCTTTTATAAGGGCAATGGCTATTGAGACTTCTTTTTCCCATAGGTATATAATACAATCCAAGTTTCCCAATGCCACAGGTACTCAGACTTCCTTTGCATTTATAACCCGAAGCCATGGGTACTCAGACTTACCCTGTATCCAAGGCTCAAAACCTAATTATGATGCTTTCCCCTTAAGAATGTCTTCACTCATTCTATTATAGCAAAAAGCTCATCGAAAAATCAAAATACCAAGGTAACCTTTGCATACCCCCAAACTTAGGGACCTGAAGTTCCCTCACTAAAGCTAAATTAAGAATTACAAAGGGTAGAAGAGACTCCCTTGAGAAGAAATCATAATGTCCCTCTGATGCAGCGGTCGCGTTAGGGGATCTACGATCGTGGTCATCAGAATTCAATCATGGTAACCGAGTCCGAAATCCCTTATTTTTGCTGTATTTTGATTTCCTGCACAACTACCATCTTTCAGCTCTATTTTTCTGGACATTGATTTTATTTTAAAACACCTACAAAACATTGAAATAAAAGAAAATTAGTGAAAGTTTGGTTTCCTCCCATCAAATACTTAATTTAACATCGTGGCATGACACTCATTCTTCACTATATGGCATCTTTGAAATGAATAACTTCTACTTTGGCAACCATGGTTCCTTTCACATTGTAATGTTTCACCCTTTGACCATTCATCACAATTTGCTTCCTCTCATGATCTTCCAATTTAATGGATCCGCTAGGGTAGACATTGGAGATCTCAAATGGTCCTAACCATTTAAAATGAAGCTTGTGCGCAAAAAGTTTCAAACGAGAGTTGTAAAGGAGTACACTTTCTCTAACATGGAATCCCCATCTTAATATTCAAGCATCAAGCCATTTCTTCATTTTCTCCTTATACAATGTGAAACTCTTATAAGCCTTGAGTTGGAAATCTTCTAACTCATCGAGTTTTGTAACTCTCACCTCAAAGGCTACTTCCTAATTCATGTTCAATCTCTGTAAAGCCCACAATATTTTATGCTCAAGCTCAATAGGAAAATGACATACTTTTCTAAACACCAATTGGTAAGGAGACATGCCAATTGGGGTTTTGTAGGTCCTTCTATAAGCCTAAAATGCCTCATCAATCTGTCATTCCCAATTGGTGCAGCCTATATTCACCATTTTCTCAAGTATTACTTTGATTTCTCAGTTTGAAACTTCAAATTGGCCACTCATTTGGGGGTGATATGGAGTAGCTACTTTGCGCTTAGCTTTATACTTGTCAAGAAGGGCCCCTAATTCCCGATTGCAAAAATGTGAGCCTCCATCACTAATGATGGCACGCAGTGTTCCAAACCTTTTAAAGATGATCCTTTTCAAAAAGGAGGACACACTTTTGCTCTCATTGTTAGGGAGTTCCACGGATTCCACCCATATAGAAACATAGTCAACTGCTACCAATATGTACTTGTTTCTAAATTAGTTCACAAATGGACCTATAAAGTCAATTCCCCACACATCAAAGAGTTCCACTTTGAGGCTTAGTTTGAGGGGAATTTCATGCCTTCTTGAGATACCACCCTGCATTTGGCATTGATGAAAAGTTTTTACCCACTCAATGGTGTTATTATGCATGGAGAGTCACTAATACCTGATAACGCTAAACTTACACATCTATTTAGTTCAAGGAGATCGTCATCAATATATTTACGCAAATTGGAGTCGGGGTTTAATCCACAAGGAATAATGTGAGTGGCGATTAAACTAGTTTAAAACTAAATCTACAAGTTAAATTCAAAAAAATGATACGAAAAGATAAAATAGGGTTTTCAGTGATCAAACAAATTTTAAAGATTAATTTTTCTTCAGAGCTCAAATTTTAAACTAAAATATTTCAAATCAATGATATAGAGAAACTAGAGTTGTGATCACTATGATTAGTAATCCTCCATTGAATAACAGTTGTAGTATTGGATTCTCATGATTTATGGGAAATGCCAAATTATCAGTTTTGACAGTCTATCTAAGTGTTTCTCTACCTACATAGATATTGAACTCCCTAATTCTCTCAAACTTATGAAAGCATTCTATTCATAATAATTTTATCTTGAGTTAATCAATCCTACTATAGCATTAATCATTCAATAAGAACTTAACCTTCCCAAATCCTCGTTGATAATTCACTTCTTACTAGGGTTGATTTCTTATCTCAAGAAAATCAGCAGTAAGCAAGGCCTATTATGTCAACCAACAGAAAATAATTAATACAAAAGAATTATCAAGATGTTCCCACAGTCACTCGAACCCTAACCAACTATTAAATCCATGGAGGAATATTCATAGATCCCACGACCCTAGTTGTGTGTTTTAGTTCCACGTGAGAAAGAAAGAGATAGCCATAATTATATTCATCATTCAAAGTAATTAAACTTACAAAAGATGAAGTCTGAAGTTGATTCTCTTCCAAGTTCAAGAGGAAAATCTCAAAACCCAATCAAAGAGTTGAATATTGAATTCTAAATTAAGAGCCCCAAAAAGAAAAGTAAACTCCCCCTCCAATAAGTTCCAGATGTTCCGCCACCTTTTTATAATTATAAAACCCTAACATATACTTTAAATAATTCATCCTAATTATGGAAACAAAATCATAAATTTCAGTAATTTCTCAGACAGGTGACGATATTTTGTGATGCCTTATCAGGAGTCTGACGACTTATCACAGATGTCGTCAACTCCTCTTGTTTTTGACATTCACTGCCTTAAGCTAATGATGAAGCATGACGGCTTATCAGATCTTTGACGACTTATAATAGATGTCATGGATGATGTACTTCAACTCTAATGTTTTGCCTTAGGCTAACGATAATCTTGACGTCTTATCACATGTCGTCGTCACTTCTTCTAGCTGAATTCCATTCTTTGTTTCAGGCTAATGATGAAGCTGATAATTTATTAGAGTGATGATGATTATTAGGAATGTCGTCCGCCATACTTCTCTTTTATTTTCTTTAGATTTCAACTCTTTTACGTTCATCATTATTGGTTCTCTTGCATCTTGACTTTCACTGCAAAATCAAAGATAAAACAAGCAAAAAAGACAAAAGTTGCTTAAGACTTTGCAATTATTTTCAATTAAAAGCCTCAAATGTGTTAGCATCTTCTCACACATCAATACCCTCATTGAAGTATTTTGGCGGTGGTATGGATCCTTCTATGCTGACCACCATAAAGTAAAGAGGGACAAGCTTCAACGATATCATTTATCTAGAACTCCATAATGCACCACCTAATTACACCACCTACGCACTCCTAAAATAGGAATGGCTCATCCCAAAAATATCTCTTAGCGTCAAACAAGAACCATTTATTTTTGTGGCAGCTAATCCCCTCGAGAAGTACTTCACTTGCTACATAGTTGGTATAGGCGGCATACCACAATGCATTTTTTCACAATGGACATAACTATTTAATCGGTAAAAGCATCATCTATTTTAATTTCTCTATTTCTTTCATGATTACCTTCAAGACGTGAGAGATAGCCAGCCACTTGGTTTTTGCACCCCTTCCAATCTTTTACCTTAAAGTTGAATTCTTGTTAGAGAAAAATCCATATAATTAAACACGTTTTTTCTTCCTTCTTGGACCTGAGGTACTTATGTGTGGCATGATCCATGTGCACCACTACTTTTGTGCCTAATAAGAAGGAGCGGAAGTTTTCAGAAGCTTATACAATCTCTAACAACTCTTATTCGGTAGTGGTGTAGTTGTGTGGATCATCATTCAAGGTTTTTACTGCATAATAAATAAGGTGAAAGAGTTTTTCCTTTCATTAAACTAACACTGCACCTAATGCAATCCTACTTGCATCACATATCACTTCAAAAGGGGATGACCAATCCGGGGCTACAATGATTAGGGATGAAATAATAAATTCCTTGAGGTGATCAAAGGCCTTTAAACATGCCTCATCAAATTTGAATTCAATCTTCTTCTTAAGGAGTTTGCACATCGGGTGAGCTATCTTAGAGAAATCCTTGATGAAATGTCGATAAATCCTGGCATATCCAAGAAAGTTCCTAACACCCTTTACAGATATGAGGGGTGGTAGCTTGGAAAATACCTCTACCTTGGCTTGATTGACTTGAATACCTTTCCCCGATATCTTATGGCCACAGAAAATACCTTTCTTGACTATGAAATGGTATTTTTCCTAATTTAGGACAAGGTTGGTTTTCACACATCTTTCAAACACCTTTCTTAGGTTTGAAGACATGATTCAAATGAACTCCCCACCACCGAGAATTCATACATAAAGACATCTATTTAATCGTCAACCATATCCATAAATATTGACAACATGCAATGTTGGAAATTTATCATGGCATTACATAACCCAAAGGGTATTCGCTTGAATGTGAACACCCCATACGATCAAGTAAAAGTCAACTTTTATTGGTCCTCTGGGTGATATAAATTTGATTGTACCCCGAGTAACCATCCAAGAAATAATACCATCTCTGCCTGGCTAATCAATCCAATATCTGGTCCATAAAAGGCATCAAAAATGGTCTTTCTTGGTCCATGAGTTTAACTTCCAGTAATCCATGAACACCCTCCATTCGGTGATTGGTCGGACGGGGATGAGATCATTTTTTTTATTTTTAATAATCATGATGCAACCCTTTTTGGGACATATTATATCAGGCTCACCCAATATTATTAGATATTGGATGGATTACCCCTGCGTCAAGCCATTTGATGATTTATTTCTTTACAACCTCTTGCATGGGTTGTTTTAGCCTCCTTTGGTGTTCCACACTTGGCGCATGATTTTTTCAAGTTTAATTTAGTTTGAAATTTTTTTGGGTGCTATTCCTATAATGTCCGTGATTGTCCATCTAATGGCTCGAATGGAACTTTTCACCACCAAATTCAATGAATACTTAAGAGGGTTCAAGGTCACTTGAAATAATGATTGGTAATATGTTTCTCTCTCCTAAGAATACATATTAGATATGGGATGGAAAAGGCTTCAAATCAACCTTAGGTGGAATAAAAATTGATGGTCTAGCAGGAGGGCTCTAAGGATTTTTTAGATCGAGATCCAAGTTGATCAGGTTCTTAGTATAAGATCCAATTCCCATTAGGGATGCAACCACTTTATCAAATTTCTCCACTTCCTGCCTTTCACAATTCCATAGCACCTCTACCAAAGGGTCATCCAACAAGTTCACATTGATTTTATTTGTCACCTCCGAATTAATAAAATCAATCACCGAGATGACTTGTAAGTCTATCAGCGGCTTCATGCACTTGAATATATTGAAGGACACCTCCTCATCATTTAATAAAAACTTCATCTCACTAGACTCCACATCCATCAAAGCCTTCTTGGTCGCCCCAAATTGTCTTCCAAGAATAATAGGAAATTTAACATCCATTGCACAATCTAAGATCACAAAGTCAACCGAGAAGACAAATCGGTCCATTTTTACTAGAACAAAGTCCCCAAATTGGCTTCTTCATGGTCTGATTGGCCATGAAAAATTTCATTGATCTAGGTTTCGGCTTCCCCAATCTGAACTTATGGAAAATTTCATAAGGAATTAGATTTACACTTGCTCTGAGGTCACATAATGCCTTTAAAAACTTGAACAATCCAATGGTGCATGGAATAGTGAATGCCTCGGGGTCTTTCATCATTTTCACCAATGGTCTTAACATAATGGCACTACAATGATGTGTTACTTTTATTGTTTCATTCTCTATAACCTTCTTCTTAGATACCAAATCCTTCACAAATTTAGCATGCCCCAACATATCTTGCAAAGCCTCAATTAGAGAAATATTACTAGATAGGGTGCTAAATCTATTGAAGAACTTGTTAAGCTTTGCATTTTCTCCCTTTTGTGGGAAACATTTAGGAAAAGGAAAAGGAATAATGTTTGATGGAACAGATATAATTTTGCACTTATTTGCCATCGATTTTCTAACCATAATATCCCTTGTCATTGGCATATCATCATTGGGTCTTTTTCTCTTCACCATTGTTTTCTCATCATCTTCTTTTTCATTGGGGTTGTCAAACTCAACATCATTTTCAAGACTTTTTCTATCCTAGGTGATCATTGCTTTTGGTATCTTCCCACTTGGCATTTCTTCACTTTGTCTCTCCATGAGATAATTTGTTATTTGATTTATCTTTTCTTTTAGTTTTTGAATAGAGGTTGAGTGGGACACAACCATTTGGTAAAGTATTGATCAATCACTTTGCATTTCATTCACCATAATACCATTCCTCTCAACACTACTCAAGATTTGAGCCAAAGTTTCTTTATTGATGCCTCCTTCATGGTTTCAACCTTGATTCCCGCCTTGCCTTTGAGAGGAAAGGAGGAAACTATCCAAATACTTAGGTAGTACACTCAAATTATAATCAATCACCTCTTCTCCCACACTTTCCAATAGTGTAATATATCTTGCACCTATCATATTTACACTTTTCATTGGGACTCCCAACATATGCTCAATTAGGAGCCCAATGCATGACATCATTTTTACTAGACTCGCATTCTTCTCCTCCTATTAATTTTATTTTTTTGACACACAAAGGATGAGGATGGAGCCCCCACGTCCACCTCGTCATCTTTCATGTCCTAACCCTTAGACAAAATTGCTACTTGATCCTAAACTTTTGATGCAACTTTATATGGTAATTTAATGAATGATACACCAAAAGCATTGTACATTATGGCTTTTTTTAGTTGGTACAATGCCCTATAGAAAATTTGGAGAAGCATTTTCACGGGCATCTCATAGTTAGGATAATTTAAGAGCTTTGCCTTGAATCTTCCCCAAGTTTCGTACCACAGTTCTTCATGTAATTGGCGAAAATTAACAATTTCATCCCACAATTGTAACATCTTCTAAGGTGGGAAGTATTGACATAATAAGGACTTCTTAATACTCATCCACGAGGTGATGTAGCCGGTGGGTAAATATCTTTGCCATAGCATTGCCTTTCCCATTAAAGAGAATGGGAAAAGGCGTAACCAAATGGACTCTTGAGAAATGTGGCCAATATTGAACGGGGTACAAAATTATAAAAAGTTCTTCAAGTGAAAATTTGGGTCCTCATGAGCTTTACCCCAAAAAAGTCCCTTTAGATGAAGAAATTTAAGCATTACACTTGTAACATAAAATACTTCACTTCCCTCAACGGAGGGAATGTGAATGGTACTCTCATGATCTCCTGTGCCAAGATAATCCAAGCCCTCTTGTCTCATGATTATATAGAAATAATAATGATTACCTAATCAAAAATAAAAACAATAAAGAAATTAAATCAAAATTACCACAGGTACACCTATGTAAAAATCACACTGCATAATTAAAACCTAGATTCCACTCCCCAGCAACAGTGCTATTTTGATAATGCTTTCCTATACCATTGAAAGAGGTAGAGTATGGCCATTTTTAATATCCCAACTTGTGTTGAGGTTGAATCCACAAGGAGTGAAATTTAAACTTTAAATTCCATGGTTGCTATAATTACTAAAAAGGTACCCAATATGTAAACAAAATTCAATACATAAGAAGAAGTTATGTGGGGGGGGGAGAGGGGGTTGGTTTAGTTTGAGTTAGAAATTTATCACTCTTAAATTGCATAACAAGCTATAAGAACACTTTTTACTTTGAATTCAACTCTAAGGGAGATCTTGGGATTGTGCCTATCTAAAGGCAAGGTGTATGGGGGATCATGATAGTTTAACATGAAATCTAGTCGTTGAATACAAAATAGGCTAAGTTGAAAGTCTTTGTGGTTATTTTGTCAAATAAACCTTAAATATTTCACCCGTTGGGTCTTTCGAAAACCTGACAAGTGTGACCTTAATAATCAACCAAAACCTCAATTGGACATCCCTATTTCTAGGATGATTCCCTTAACATGGCTCACTTTATGTTTACATATGTCTAAGATTGCAAAAGGAAGTAAAACCATGCTCAATCATCGATAATTTCCTTGTCCCCCTATAGCCATTCTTTAAGGATGCTAAGGGTTCCCAAAGGTTCACCTTCATTCCTCGTTCAAGGATGATGAAGGCTTTTCAAGGGTTTGGGGTTTTCACCCATCAAATCATTTGGATATTTGGGTTTTTCACCCATAAATTCCAACTATTAAACTCAAACAATGGTGGAATCCATAATTAACAACAACAAATCATATAAGCCCATTAACACCCACACACAAATAGCACTTTAGTTCAACATAATCCCAAGACAAGATAAATTAGCTACATATGAAGTGAAAGAGAATAAATATATCAAACAATTCATTCATGGTCCATAACAATGTACATTAAAGAAATCCTTCAATTCAAACTTCAAGTTAATCCATTCTATATTGAAATTAAAAATACACAAAGAGAATATATATTTTCCCTAAAATTTAGGGTTCTACAAGTTTTTCCAATTGTTTTTTCTCTCCCTTCCTTCCTATAAATAAAAAGGATTTGGGTCTTAAATGGAAATTTGGTCAGCTATGTCATTTGATCAAAGTGCCCTAGCTCATCAATCTCACTTGTCCGCGATCGTAGAGGCTTCTTTGTAATTATGGAGAATCTAAATGCAGTCATATCTATGTGATTTTTAACACTACTGCGATCACAATAAGATCTAATGCAATTATGGTAAGTTGACCTACTTGATTGGACACGATTGTGGTTCTTAAATCGTAATTGCATTAATTCAGGCTATGTCTGCTGCTAGTCTTCAAACTACCTTCTTTTTTTCTTCTAAGATCCTTTAGCTCCAATCCACATCTTTCTCCCTCATCACTTTTTTGGTTGCAAAATGTGGATTTTAGTGCATTCAATCACAATTATGTATTGCTTATTTATTTAAAACGTGGTAATGTGCATGAATATAGAGTATGATTGAGTGGTTAAATTGCCACTCATCAAAGGGGTGATGTTGATGAGTCATCATTGTAGGAGGATTTCTTTACTGTATTTCAAGACTGCTTCTTTCCTCAAGAGTTATGTAAATCAAAAATAGAAAGTTTGTGAATTGGAGGCAAGGTAGGATGTATGTCAAGAAGTATGCCTTGAAATTCCATCAGCTGTCTAGGTATGCTCCTGAGATAGTTTCTAGCATGATGGCTAAAATATATAAGTTTGCTTTAAGACTGTCTTATGAGTTGATCCTTTAGAGTAAGACAACATTGTTGATCAAGGATATGGATATCTCTAGGTTGGTATTATATATGAAATAAGGGGAGAAAGAGAAAAATAAATACTTTGAGTTTAGTGAAAGGCAAGGGAAAAAATTTAGGCTTTTTAAGTAAAGTGGTAGAGATGGTGGTAAATGTCTAAGAAAGAAGTGAGGGAGTTTCAATTTTTTCTCCTCAACTAGTGCTCCTTACTATAAGCTATCAGGTGATCATCAGTGTTAGTTTGATGGTGGGTTTCGGGAATAAGGTGCCCAATCTCAGGCTAGTGGGACTCAGTCGGCTCTATCCTACCCTCTTTGAAGATTATGTGGTCAGCATCATTGTGGCCACTATGAGAAAGAAAGGATAGATATTTTAGATATGGTCAAATTGGGCACATGCAGCGAGAATTCCCCTCTCTAGTGGATTTTTAAGCCAATAGGGCCCCTATTGCTACTTCATCTACCACTACACCAAAGGGTTCTACTTCTGCTTCTATTTTTGGTACCGAAACTAGCCAGAATTAGTTATATGCACTTGCTAATCAGTAGGAGTTCAAGCTATCTTTGGGTGTTGTTATGGGTATGTTGAATCTTTTCTCTTGGGATGTTTATTTTTTACTTGATCTAGGGTCACCTCTCTCTTATGTGACCCTATTTATGATTGTGCATTATGATTTTGGTCCTGAGTGTCTATCGGTTCCTTATTTTATTTCTATCCTGGTAGGAGACTCTGTGGTTGTTAAAAGAGACTATAGGGGGTGTGTAAGAGTTCTTGGTAGTAAAGAAACTCTGGTAGACTTGATAGAGTTTGGCATGGTCAATTTTGATGTTATTCTGGGATGGATTGGTTGCACTTGTACTATGCTTTCTTAGATTGTCGAACCCATAAAGTCATGTTTAACTTTCCTAATGAGTCAATCATTGTATGGTAAGAGGGTTCTTTAGTGCTAAAGGGGAGGTTCATCTCATATCTTAGAGCCTAAAAGTTGATTTTTATAGGGTTTTGTATCATTTGTTAGAGTTAGAGATTCTAACTCAGAGGGTACTTCTCTAAAATCTGTTCTCGTGGTTAATGAGTTTCTCAAAGTCTTTCTTGATGACCTTTCTAGAATTCCTCCTGATAGGGAAATTGATTTTGGGATTGATCTTGTTTTGGACACTCGTCCAATTTCTATCCCCCCTTATATAATGGCTTTGACAAAGTGAAAGAGCTTAAGGAACAATTGAAGGATCTCACAGATTAGGTTTTATTCATCCTAGTGTGTCTCCCTAGGGTGCTTCTATGTTATTTGTGAGTAAGAAGGATGGTTTCCTTTGAATATGCATTGATTATCATCAGTTTAATAGGGTGACCATAAATAATAAGTATTCTCTTCCCAGGATCGATGATTTGTTTGATCAGCTTCAAGGTGCGAAGTGTTTCTCTAAGATTGATCTTAGGTTTGGTTATCATTATCTTAAGATTAGGGAAGCGGATATCCCTGAGACTGCCTTCAAGACCCTATATGGTATCAGTTCCTAGTTATGTCTTTTGGGTTGACCAATTCCCCTGTGATATTTATGGACTTGATGAATAGGGTTTTCCATCTATTTCTGGATTTGTTTGTCATTGTCTTTATTGTTGAAACCTTGATATATTATAAGAAAAGCGGATCATATCGATCACCTGCATGCAATATTGCAAACCTTGAAGGATCATCATTTGTATGCTAAGTTCTCGAAGTATGAGTTTTGGTTGAAGGTTGTGATATTTCTTGGTCATGTTATCTCTAGTGAAGGGATCATGGTGGATCCACCAAAGGTGACGGTGGTAAAGATGTTGCCTAGACTCCTGACTCTAACTGATATTCGAAGCTTCTTGGGTCTAGCTAGTTACTATAGAAGATTTTATGGATGGTTTTTCAACTATAACTTCCCCTTTGACTAAGTTGACCCCGAAGAAGGTCAATTTATTATGGTCGGATGCATGTGAGGGTAGTTCTGAGAAGTTGAATGATAAATTGATTTTGGCTCTAGTTTTGACCTTACCCGAGGGTAATGATGGTTCTATAGTGCAATATAATGCTTCTCACATTGGGCTTGGTTATATATTGATGTAGCATGGTAGGGTGGTGGCCTATGTTTCTAGTCAATTAAAAGTTCATGCGAAGAACTACCCTACTCATTATTTAGAGTTATTAGACATGGTATTTGCATTGAAGATTTGGCGACACGATCTTTATCGGGTTCTTATAGACATATTTTCTGATCATAAGAGCCTTCATTATATATTTACATACAAAGAGTTGAATCTCAGACAAAGGAGATGACTTGAGCTGCTAAAGGACTACGATATGAGTATCGATTACCCTCCAGGTAAAGCTAATGTAGTTACTGTTGCTCTTAGCAGATTATCCATGGGCAGTTTAGATCATGTGGATAAGGATAATCGAGATTTGTTGAATTTCATTCATCGTTTAGCTAATCTTGGAGTTCGTCTCATGGACCCTATGGATGGTGGTGTATTTATGCATCTGGTATCGCAGTCGTCTCTTGTTGTTAATTTTGGATTGCAATTTGATTAACATTAAGTGTAGTGTGAGTCAACAAAATATTATAAATTTTTCAATTTTTGGTGATGGTATCTTGAGGTACCGAGGTAGGCTATGCATTCCCAATGTTGATGGATTGAGAGAAAGGATTTTGGCCCATTATGTTATTCATCCTG
Organism: Capsicum annuum; assembly: GCF_002878395.1. NCBI lineage: Eukaryota > Viridiplantae > Streptophyta > Magnoliopsida > Solanales > Solanaceae > Capsicum > Capsicum annuum. Next base: position 112,446,957 of record NC_061117.1, read on the forward strand.
ATTCTACGAAGATGTATCATGATCTTAGGGAGTTCTATTGGTGGAATAATATGAAATGAGATGTGACTATCTTTGTGGCTAAGTGTATGGTGTGTCAACAAGTGAAACTTGAGCACTTAAGACTCGGGGGTTTGTACCAAGAGATTAAGTTGTCCTAATGGAAGTAGGAGACAATTAATATGGATTTCCTCACCAGTCTTCCCTGATCTTTGAATCAATGTTATTTTTTTTAGGTCATTATGGATAAAATTAACAAGCCCACTCACTTCTTACTAGTGAGGACTAGTTTCCAGCAGAGGATTATGCTAATTTGTATCCTGCCAAGATTGTGAAATTACATGGTGTTCCAGTTTCTATCATTTAGGATTGAGGTACCCCATTCTTATCTCACGTTTGGAAGTTATTTCAAAAAGGTTTGGGAACTAAGGTATGCCTTAGTATCGCTTTTCACCCATAGACGAATGGACAAATAAATAGGATCATTCAGACCTTGGATGATATGCTCCGTGCATGTATGATTAATTATGGTGGTAGTTGGTACGACTATTTTTCTTTAATTGAATTCACCTATAACAATAGATACCGCTCTAGCATTGGTATGGCTCCTTTTGAGGCATTGTATGGAAGGAGGTATCATTCTTATATTAGGTGCTATAAAGTTGGTGAGGTTAAGTTGCTTGGCCCTAATTTGGTTCACCAAGCCTTAGAGAAGGTAAAGGTGAATTCTGATAGGTTGAAATCCACTCAGAGTCACCAAAATCCCTTTGCGGATGTGAGGTGTAGAGATTTAGAGTTTAATATTGGCTATCACGTATTCTTATAGGTATTTGCCATAAGGGAGTGCTGTGGTTTGGTAATAAGAAGAAGCTTAGTCCGTTACATGTGGGTCCATATTTGAGTTTAAAGAGGGTTGATAACGTTGCCTATGAGTTAGAGTTGCCCTCTAATTTGAGCTCTATCAATCTAGTATTCCATGTGTCCATGTTGTAGAAATATATGGGTGATGCTTCATTGGTTGTTCCTTTGGAAGATGTTGGTATTACTGACTTTTTGTCCTATGAGAAGGTCCCAGTGAGGATCTTAGATCAAAAAGTTTGCCCACTACAAATAAAAGAGGTGGCTTTGATGAAGGTTCTATTGAGGAGCCAAAAGTTTGAGGAAGCCACTTGGGAGGTGGAAGAGGACATGAAGTCTAAGTATTCACATTTGATTCCCTTTCTGGAATCTCATTCTTGAGGTTTGTGTTAATTTTCATATCTTGATTTATCTCTTTTATAGGGAATGGGTTCAAGTACATAAACTTTGAATTGATAAATGTTTTTATAGATAATGGGTTCGAGTCTTAAAGTCAATTGAATGAATGGATGATTAATAACGATTATGGAATGTGTCTTATCCTTGTTGTATATCTTGGTGTTTTAACTTGATTAAAGGTTAGATTGATGTTCTATGATGTGCTAACTCATGCTTGTGCTTGCCTTACCCACCATTCCAATATGAATGATCCAAGTGGGGGAGAATTGACACACCATAGCTTTGAGCCCTTAGAAAAATTCCCTACGTTGAGTTTCTAGACCAGGTACTATTTAAGCGTACCACTCATATGCTAGGGTATGATTTTGTACCTCTTCCTCAAATTTTACGTAGTGTAGTGTGGGTTACATTCTGTCCAAGGACAGTTTAGCCTCACCCTAGTCATATGATCAGGTACTAGTCGTAAGTTTCCAAGTTGTATGATGTCTTTAGCTTGACCTAGTGTATTCTACCTAAGGTACGAGTTTTAGGGTATGATTTATTCATGTTTAGTCATATGTTGGATATTTTAGCAGTCCATGGTGGGGTCTAAGGTACGAGATAGGTTACCACTCATACCCTAGGGTACGGTTGGGTAAAGTAGGTCATACCCTCCTAGGTTCAATTTTTAGCTTTTATGATGAGGATATTTTAGACATTTCCCACAACTAAACCCTTATTACGCACGACTTATGACATTTTTAGGTCCTTCATTCTTTACTTGTACAAGATTAAAACAATCCCAAAACACTCTCTAAAGACTTCTCTAACAAGATTGGGGCAAGGGTTTATCAAGGAGACCATTTAGGGGCTTAAAGATCAAAAATCTCCCCGTGAATCTTTGTGTATAAAGCATGTGACTCTTCCCTAATTTTTATTTCTCAAATATCATGTGTTTTAAACATTGATTTTGATTCTCGAATGGTGTTTTTTAAGCAAATGTTGAGGGTTTTGATGCATAGTGATGGGTATTGTTTACTCGTGTTTAAGCTTATATTTATACTTATTTTTGGTGATGGTTTGTACATGTAGGTGTTTGTTGATTGCGGTTTAACAAATGGGTCACGAGTAACCCTAAGCTTAATGGTTTCTACTTTTATTTTGATATTGGTAAAGATATGACCTCAAGGTGTTTATGAAAATATCTAATAGAAATAACTAGTCACTTGTTATGGTGTTTTGAACTAGGGAAATTGCCTATAAGTATGAATGGTTGGTAAATGGTATTGTAAAGGCCTTTTTGGCCATGTAATGAGTAAATGGGTGACTATGGTGGCTTGCTTGGTGAAAGGGGTTAGAGTCCTTAAGCAAGGAATTGATTTATGTTTGAACTAAAGCTTGGTGTAAGAATGCAAATAAAGAATGAATGGTTTGGTAAAGGTCTTGATGACCATAATTTGACTGGAATAGTGATTGAAACTAAGGCATTGGCTGATTAAAGTGATTGATTGATAAATGGTTTATAAAGATCTTATAGTAATGTATGGTGTTAAATTATAGAATTTATGGCTTGAACTGGCTAAGTGGGTTAGAGTCCTTCAATGTTGAATTGAGTGGATCAGAATGCATAGACAAAGGATTACAATCCCAATGTCGACTAGTAATGGACACGATGGAGTGTGGTTAGATTTCACTTGCTTAAAAGATGGATTGTGGTTTGAGTCCACTTTCTTACTAAGACAACTTGAGGTTAGAGTCCTCTTGCTCAATATAACTAGGAAGTTCAAACACCCTAACTTATGCAGGTATGAGATTAGAGTCCCCTACCTCATGTATTATGATTGAGTGCTCAAAATGCGAGCTAAGACTTGTTCCCCTTTTTGGCACTTTGTGTATCGATATATATCGACATACATGCCTATGTGTATAAATATGGTTGCTTGTGATGTTTTGACTTGGTTTTGAATAATGTCACTATTTTATCCTTACCCTTGAGTTACATGCTAGTGTTCCAACCACTCACCATCTTCGAACACTATGTACCCATGCATCATAAGGGTCGGAGCTTCTTCTTCTCTTTGTGCGCAGTGACCGGGTGTTTGAGCATTTCATGTGTTGACTTTGAAGTGGTGGGCTTTCTTACTTTGGAAGGCATACATTTTATGGTCTTCGTGTCTTATGTCATAGACTTGATTTTAAGCTTTTGTCGGGGGCATGTCCTGACATATTATAGACATCATATTTGTTAAGGCTTTGTGGATAACTGTGGACTTAGGTATGTCTATTTAGTATGTTGACATTAATAGATTAAGCAGACACTTCTGAAGTGATTACTATTATTCTTGTTTCTTCTACCTAGTTGTATGTCAGAGTTCATCGAACACTTGTGGATTTATGTGATAGATAGGTTAGGTTAATGGGGTGATCTTCGATCCTTTTTGGGCTTGAGATGCCCATACAATAAGGCCCAGTTTTGGGTCGTATTAGCAGTGGTCGAGGCCCATGACTCCAATCAATATTCAGAGTTTCTTAGGTTTAGCTAGATACTATAGTATATTTGTGTAGAGTTTCTAAACTATAGATGCCCCATTGACTAATTTGACTGAGAAGAAGGTGAAGTTTCTCTGGTTTGATGCTTGTGAGGGTAGTTTTGATAAGTTTAAACATAAGATGACTTCATCTCTGATTTGACTCTGCCCGAGGGTACTGATGGTTTTATTGTCTATACTGTTGTATCTCGTGTGGGAATTGGTTTTGTGTTGATACAGCATGGCAGGGTGGTGGCCTATGCTTCTTGGCGGTTGAAAGTTCATGGGAAGAATTATCTGACTCATGACTAGGATTTGTTGGTTGTGGTGTTTGCATTGAAGATTTGGGGTTACTATTTTTGTGGAGTCCATGTAGATATCTTTTTTGATCATAAAAGTTTGCAATATGTATTCACCTAGAAAAATTTGAATCTTAGGTAGAAAATGTGGCTTAAGTTGCTAAAATACCATGACATGAGTCTCCACAATCACCTACGTAAAGCTAATGTGGTTGCTGATGCTCTTTGTAGGTTATCCATAGGGAGTCTAGCTCATGTAGATGAGGATAAGTGGGAGTTGGTGAAAGATAATAATCATTTAGCTAATCTTTGAGTTCATCTCATGGACTCTAAGGATGGAGGTATGTCTTCGCTAGAGATGGAGAAGTTGTCCCTTGTTGCTTAAATAAAGGAGAAACAGGTATTGGATCCTATCTTGATGAAGATTAAGGGACTTGTGGGTTAGCAAAAGGCTATAGATTTTGAGTTCAGTAGTGATGGTATCTTGAGGTACCAAGGCAAACTATGTGTTCCCGATGCAAGTGGTTTCATAGAGAGAGGATCTTGGCTGAAGCTTAAGAGTTGTATTATGCTATTCATCCTAGTTCGACGAAGATGTATCATAATCTTAAGGAGATTTATTCATGGAACAATATGAAGCGAGATGTGGCCAATTTTGTGGCTAAATTCATAGTGTGTCTACAAGTGAAGATTGATTCATGGTGGGTTGACTCAAGAGATTGAATTGCCAGTGTGGAAATAGGAGATAAATAATATGAATTTTGGCATCGGTCTTTCTCACTCTCAGAATCAGTTTGATTCGGTTTGGCTCATCATGGATAGGATAACTAAGTCTTCTCACTTCTTTCCAGTGAGGACTAATTATTCGGCAGAGGATTATGCTAAGTTATTCCTCCAAGAGATTTTGAAGTTGTATGGGATGCCTGTTTCTGTCATGTTAGATCCTTTTTTGCATTTATTTCAAAGAGGTTTCAGAACTAAGGTGAGCCTTAGTACTACTTTCCATCCGCAGTCAAATGGGCAAGTAGAAAGGACTATTTGGATGTTAGAATATATGCTTTCAGTTTGTGTGATTGACTATGATGGTAGTTGGGTTGATCATTTGCCACTTATATAGTTTGCGAATAATAATAGCTACCACTCTAGTATTGGGATGGCTATGTTTGAGGTATTGTATGGTAGGAGGTGTACGTCTCCCATTGGGGGGTTTGAGGTTGGTGAGGCAGAGATGTTTTTCCCAAATTAGGTTCACCAAGCAATGGAGAAGGTAAAGGTGATTTCAGAGAGACTTAAATCTGCCTAAAGTCACCAAAATCCTATGCAGATGTGAGGTATAAGGAGTTAGAGTCTGAGGTTAGTGATTGGGTATTGTTGAAGGTATCTCCCACGAAGGGAGTAATGCAGTTTGGGAAGAAGGGGAAGCTCAGTTCCTGATATGCCGGTTCGTACTTTGTCTTGAAGAGAGTTGGTATTATTGTGTATGAGTTGGAGTTTTCTCCTTGCTTGAGCTTAATTCATCCCGTGTTCATATTTTAATATTGAAAAAGTGTGTGGGTGATCCTTCAACGATTATTTTATTGGAGGAGGTAGGTATTTTAGATTCCTTATCATATGAGAAAGTCCAAGTTGAAGTTTTCGATTATCAAGTTCATCGATTATGGATGAAGGACGTAGCTTTCGTAAAGATTCTATGGAGGAACCACAAGGTTAAAGATTCTACTTGGGAAGCCGAAGAGGACATAAAGTCCAAGTATGCATTCTTGTTTTCAACTTTGGATAATCTTACGTAAGGTATGTGTTATTCTTAACATCTTTGTTTTCTGGCTTTGTTAAAGACATGAGTGATTTCCTTGGCATATTTATTTTCTAAGTTTGTTAAAGGTAAGAGTAGAGGTATCTAGAGTCAAATTGTTCTAGCAATTGTCTTGTCCCATCTTTCGAGGATGAATGATCTGAGTGGGGGAGAATTGAATCACCCAGGATTTAGCCCTTGAAAATTTCCTGAGCTGTGAGCTCACTGTCCTAGGTATGACTGGACCCCATGAGTTGTAGGGTATCTTGACTAGTCGTTGGGATAAGTCGTAACCAAACCAATAAGTTTGTGTCTTGATTCTACTCTGAGTATGAGAGGCTCACTAAGAGCCGTAATGAGATATTACGAGTCATTAAGGTGTAATCATAGGGTGTCCAGTGTATGTCCTAATTTATGTTTTCTGTTGACTATTACTCATAGGGTCCCATTATAATTGATGCCATTAAGTCATAAAGATAACAGTGTAGGGTGCATTGGTGGTAATGCCTTGGTTACGATTCATGGTGATGAGTCGTAAAGAGTGGTTACGAGTCAAGGTGTTTACTCATAATTAAAGGCAACACTTTTTAGATTTTTAAGTTGAGGGAATTCTAGACATTTCCCCTCTTAACCAAATAGAAACCCACAACTTATAACCTCTTTTAGGGTGTCAATATCTCTCAGAAATATCTAAGTAACTCCTCGAATACTCCCAAATCCTCAAGGTCAAGAACACTTAGGGTTTTTAAAAGGTTGATCAATTATGTCTCTCAGCAGTGATTTCTCCCCGTACATCTTACTATTACAGACATGTTACTCTTCCCTTATTGTTGATTTTGTTAAAGCATGTGATTTAAAGTTTTGTTCATTAGGTTATTATGATGGTTTTAAAACAAAGGTTAGGGTTTTTGAATGTTTTTACATTGAACAAAGTTTCTCATGATTTATTTGTGATTTTCATGCTTTAAATATTATTTTGAAGTGGATGCACAGGTATGGTGAATGAACTAGGGAATTGTGATTTTCCCAAACTTGTGGCTTTTGAAGTGGTTATAACTCCAACCCCATAATGTGAAATTTGTTTTAGTTATGAGAACTATGGGAATTTATAAAATTGACCTAGTCTTGAATTTCTACATGATATAAAAAGGTATTAGAAATACAATTCTATGATTTAATAAACAAAGAGAGTCAGTGTTCCCCAATGTGTATTAATGAACAAATAGAGTTGCTCTCCCTAAGTTAATGGGAATTGTTTTGGGTTGTTATTTTTACCTTGGAAATGTAGTTGGTATGACGATGCCAACATTATATGCCTTAATGTGGAATATGGTTAAATTAATGGGAATGTGTGATACTTGTTATAATTGGGCTATAATAAGGGTTGTGTAGCTGAGTCATGAAGGTGAATGTCCGAGTGACCGATACTGGAAATCATATTTGTCGATGCGGGGGTCAAAATGACCGAGGAGGTTCGAGTCCCCCTTATTATTATTTCATGATTAGTGAGGTTCAAGTCCCCTGTAAATCATTATATGATCAGATGCTAAAGTCACCTTGGTATATGTTGGAGGGTTTGAGTCCCCTATATACATATATATGCGATTATTCTTTAGTTCATGCAGCTACATGCACTATCCCAGGGGGTGAAAGTTGGGGCCCATATAGCCCGTGGGTACTATTATATGACGGTTGAGATACATAATCTAGGCTACGGTTTTGAAAAGCATCTTAAGCCTTGTTCCCTATCTCAGCATATGATATATATACATATGTTTATGCATTTGATTATGTGTATTGGTTTTGAATGATTTTAAATTGTTGATCATATCATTATGTTATCCTTATCCCAAAGTTTCATGTAAGCATTCACCTCGGTAACCGTCTTCGAATGATTATCTCCATCCAATGCCAGAATTAGTCATACTTCTACTCCCCCTGCTTAGTGACTTGGATTTGGGATCACCTATCAAGTCAGATTAAAGTGGTGAGCTTCCATACTTCGGAAGACCCATTACATGATTATGGTTTCTTTTATATTTTGACTATTTCTTTGGATTTAGTTTTTGGCTACAGTCGGGGTCATGTCCTGAAACTTTATTGATATTCAGTTTTGGATCATAATTTAGAATCTTATGTTTGGACTACTGTGGCTATTGGATGGTATCGGTTGGTCGGTTGGCCGTTTGTCGGTGTTTGGTTATGGACATGCATTTAAACTTTCTTAGACTATTGTATGCTATCTTGTTATATGGTCAAATTTCAGCCGACCTTAGGGTATGGTTTGTTTGGTTTGGTTAGGTATAGGAGTGATCTCTAATCCCTGTTAGACTTAAGATACCCATCGCGGCCAAGACCTAGTTCGGGTCATGATATATATCCAAAGCAACTAGAGGAATAGTGAGTCTACTAGGCTAAAAATCCATACATATAGGTACTATAGATGAAGGTTGTACTCCTTAACTAGAAATACCATGATTAGATACTGGCACAAAAGGTGGAACACCACTCGTAATTTCAGGAATATCATAAATAGATATCTGTACAAATAGAAAAATCACACTTGGGGTCAAAGCAATACCATAAGAAGACATTGAAATTGACGGCGGTACGTTAGTTAGAAGTGAGGAACACCAGGTACACTCAAGGGAACATCATCCAAATGACTCAATAACTGAATCAAGAGACCTTTTAGATCTAGGGTAGCCACTGAACCATGTGGGACCTAAACTTAACTTATGTATCTTGTACACTCAATATCAAGCTTAGGGAAGGTGCTCCTAGCACTAACTATGATAGGGACTGCTCTTCGTGCCTGATCTGCGATACTCTACTAAACATCTTGCTCTTACACATATGAGACCATTAAACTTCGATACTTTGATACCAATTTGTCATGACCCAAAAACTAGGTTATGATTGTACTTGTCATGGCCTAGCCTTGACAAGTAAGCCAATCACCCAAATTGATAATATAATACAGGTATCAACAAAAAAAAGACTAAAGCAAGACTTCTTGAAGAAAGTTAGAACAATGCTAGTGTAAGGCATAATTAACCCAAAAACTGGTGTCATAAGTTAAGAGTATCTAATATAACCAGAAAAGTACTGAAAATACATCTTTGTCTTCAAAAGTAACTAACGACATACAGGAAATAAGATGAGGTCCAAAATTTAACCTCGAACTCTAGAGCACTTTAGTAAATCAAAGATCCACCCAATCTTGCATGAAATCAAATATTGTGTGTCGTACTCAGACCTAGATCTGCATTGAAAGGGCACAATAGGTATGGGCATGGGTCTACTTACACTCATTAGGTGTCATAGGCCAACTGAGAAAAGTGGGAAATAAGATAAGTAAAATACACATGAGTATGTCACTTGGACAATAAAAGTCCTAAATGGTAGCACACACATCTAAACCAACAGTATATATATATATATATAAACACAACAACACAAATATAAAGGAGAAACATGCAGAATAAAATAAAAGTAAAGAAAATTGAAAAACGATAGCATACGTATGTGGATGCAATGCAATGCAACTTGGATAGGATAAATGATAAGTTATTTCATGACTTTCCGTTTATAACCACTGATCCTACAGCTTTCGGGTAGGACCCATAGGGGGTTCACAACCCATATATTATATCTCATATCTCAATCTTAATCTCAACTCTCATCTTTGACTCATGTTTGCCGGGAGGATTTTCATAAATGTGTCTTATTTTTATTTAAAAATAGTATTTTAAGTTTTATCAGTATCTCATTAATGTACATGTATGTAATGAGGATGTAATGCTCATAATCAACTCAATGATGACATCCAGTCCATCCAATTTGGAATATATATACAAGTGGCCCTATAAATCAACTCAGTAAGTCCATAATTCCTGATTATCTACTCCGATAGGTACCATCAGAATAAATATGCATTTAAGACATTATTAATATCATATCAAACACTAACTTGGGTATTCTATCATTTCAAAAGCAACTGATGCTCAAATAAGGCCTAAATTTGAAAAATAATCCTCGCACGAGCATCATATCTAGAATAAAGGCATTTAGATGGACAATAAGACCAATAATATCAATTAAATACCCCATATAGGCAACACACAACATCAGATATCACAAATCCACCATAATACAATAAAGCCCTCACACGGTCACTCAATAGTAAAACTAATCTCAAAATATAAACCCCATAGTCATTTTCCCAAACTCATAACATACTTTATTTATTCATTAACAATCCAACTCAATTTGAAATATGTTAAGCTACAACCTGACTAAAAAAGATGAAATCTCAAACTAAATTGCCTTAACATAGAGCCTTTCCCTTGTAAATGACCTTAGAATCAAATACAACATTCCAATATAACATCTACACATTAAAGAAAGCTAATGATACTCATATTCAGATAAGGGTCAAAATAAATTTTAAAATAAAAGGGATAAAATTTGATTTTTTTTCTTCAAAAATATATTTCTTAAGGTTATAGAAGTCTGCAAGAGAAAGTACAAACAAAAATAGGTTAAAATCGAGGTTCAAAATGAAGAAAATCCTTTTTTAAAATTTTATCAAAAAAACCACTAATTTTCCACTTTGAAATCATGATTTAAAGGTGTTTTTAAAGATAAAAATCAGTGAGAAATAGTAGGTTATAATTGTAGAAGCTACACATGAAAATCAATATTGAGACACTCAAAAATCGCTTTTTCTAAAGCTTGAAGGTCCAAAATAATAGTAAATTGCGGAAATAGAGTATTTATAATATTCACTTAATAGTGCCTTGCGAACGCGGTCAACCCTTCGAGTTTGCGAGGGTCAACAAAAACCAGGCCAATAAATTAGCATTTGCAGGCAAGTCTTTATGTTCATGAAGGCTTATGAATCAGGCCTTTGCATTTGTGAAGAAGAATCTCATTTACCTTTGCAATCGTAGAAACCACCTCACGATTATGATGAATGGTTAATTTCTGCTCTGTGTTCACATTATGGATCATGTTAATGAAGAAGGATCCATGCACCAGGCATCAACTGTGCACCAACTAATTTTACATAGTTTTTAATTTTTCAAACAAACCCTCGAGATTTGTTTGGGACCCAACCAAAGTAAACCATATATCTTACTAGGCTAATTTTGACGTTCTAGACTCAATAGCAATGCTATATTTTTGAAAAGAAATTGTTATGTATAAATTAATAACTGAGACCTTATTTTACTATTTTTCAAATAAAAGATTAAAATGACATATAAAAGCCTCAAAATTGAGCCAACCTTGATACCAACATAAATTTGAAATTCTGGATCTGTTGGCATAGTTCAATTTACCATTTGAAACTTAAAAAACAATGAATGTTGACCAAAGTCAACTATAGGACTTCTCAAACCTCTAAAAACCACAAACTCCCACAACTCATTTTCAATTGTATTAAAAACTATTACAACCATCCCAAGCATCAGAATTAACATGTAGTAACTATGATAAAGGAAAAACTTGTCAAAACATATAAAAAAGGAAAATTCTCAAATTTTAAAAATTATACTAACCTTATTGTGTTATATATAATGGAATTTGATGTAATTCTGGTCATGGATTGGTCTCCCCTTCTATGAGGTCTTGGACTATTTTACCAAGACTATTACCTTAGTCATGCTTGGAATACCCCCAGTTGTATGGAAGGATTCTTTTTTCCATACATCGGCAGAGATTATTTCTTATGTTTGGGCTAGGAAATGATGTTAAGGGGTTGATCATATTATTTTTATTATGTTCATGATATTAGTATGGAGATCCCTTCACTTTATTTAATCCCTATTATTCATGAATTTTTTGACATTTTTAATTCTAACCTACCTGGCCTTCCTCATAAGCATGATTTTGAATTTTTTATTGATATTGAGTCAGGCACCAAACTAATTTCAATAGAACATTACCGTATGTATCTCGCTGAGATTAAGGAAATAAATTATCATATTCAATATATTTTGGGTAAGGGTTTAAATTGGCTGAGTGTATCACTTTGGGGTGCTCCTGTTCTATTCTTAAAAAAACTAATGTTTTTATGTGTATGTGCATCTACTATATAGAGCAGAATAAGGTGAAAATGAAGAATAAATATATTATGCTTTATACTGATTATTTATTTGATAAACATTAGGGTGAGACACAGTTCTCTAAAATTTACTTGAGATCTAGTGATGTTGGGTGAATTTATGCATTCTAGAGTTGTTATTCTAGCGTTTTTAGCCTTGTTTTGAGGTTGATTCATGTAATCATTGTTTAATAATGATATAAGTGTTCATATAAGTGTCTAAGTATGTGTTTACAATGTTTAAAGGTGTTTCCAAATGAGTTTTGATTCAAATTGATCACTTAGAGTTCAACCAAAAAAACTAGTGTTACTAGCTTGAGCTAGGTGTTTATCTAGTCTATAGTGGTGGGCTCTAACATGTTTACTAATTTCCTAAGGTTGTTATTATGTATTTATATGTTAAAAAACTTGTTGATAATGTTTAAGAGTCAATTGGATCAAGACACGAGTCTAAACAATGAGTTAAAGATCAAAGTTAAATTAGCCTATGCTTAGCTCGTGTTTCTAGTTCATCGTGTAGGATGTTGTGTTGTTTTGAGCTCTAAATTGTTGTGTTTAATTCTATAGGATGATTGTTTAATGGATTATGGTGATATATGAAGGATATACAATCTTCAAATCAAGTGGAAACAACTCAAAGGGGCTCGGAATTGCTTAACGAAAGCACTATACACAACTTGGACTCAATTTGAATACCTGGAATATCCAGGGCGAGTGTGGGAGCGTGGTAAGTACTATGGGATCGTTCTACATACGAAAATACTCAGAAGCCACCCAAAATAGTGTCTCTTTGCAAAGGGCCCGCGTCACGACCCCTACTTATGTCAAATAGCCCTCGCGACGCGACCCTATTTCAAATACGAGCAAAACTGCTGATTTGAATCCTAATAGGCTTGGGACTACTTGGAAACTATAAATACATCTTTTTACTTCTTATTATTTACTCTTGGACGTCTTAGACTAGTTGTGGGGCTAGTCAAAACTTCTTTTAGGGCTTATATCTCTTTACTTTAGTTTCTTTCATGGTTTGTATCATCAATCCAAGGAATTGGATGATGAATATTTCCATTGAAGACTAAAATTCCTATCCAGGGTTAAGGCCATGTTCATGATTAATTTTGTTTTGAATTAAGTTTGTTAATTTACTCATCATCGTTGGTTTTTTATTTATTCTTTTTTTATACTATTTTAAGTATCATTGGCCTTTAGAATACATTAATTGTCAACCCTGTGAACTCGGGAGAAGGAATAGGGCAATAGAACACAGGAATAAGCAAAGTAAGGTCCATAGATTTCTACAAAATAAGGATTTTGAATTAGCATCTAGGACAGGAATTTACCTAGAAGCCTTACTTGATTCTAACGTAGGATGATAGCTTAATACACTTAATTGAACTATTACATCGCCGCTCAATGATGTAGTTGTAAGGTTCAATTTAGGTAAGGGATTAGTGGTTGGGAATTTGTAATCGTGCAATTAACCCTACGAATCAACAACTAAGATAAGCAAGTTAACGAATCAAGTTCAATAACATAGTAGGATTATTCGTAAGCCTTAACCCTAGGCTTCTATCCTTGATCGTCCAAAGTCATTATTTTTCCGCATTACTTTTGTCTCTTCTTAGTTTATTTTTAATTCTAAAACTCTATTTACTACTCTCCTCAATTGGTTGAACTAGAATTAGATAGGCGGCAAATCCAAGTCCCTAAGAGATCGATACTGGGGATTTCTTGAAGCATCTATATTAATTGATAAGACCATGTACCCTTGCGTGTGCACTTGGGTGTTGTCAAGTTTTTGGCGCCACTGTCGGGGACTTGTTAGTAAGCAACTATCTTATTTTTGATTTTTCTATATTTAGTTGTAAATAGTTTTTTAATTTCTTTTTATTTTTTTTATTTCTATTTTTCTCACTCTCTTCTCGAGGTTTCAGCCTGAGATAGATAGTTTTTGAGTGATGGAAATTCTTGTTATTTTTGTGGAGGACACCACCTTGTGTCTTATTGTCTAGATTTTTATGAAAGTACGTGGACGAAACCTTCACAATATGATGCGAATAATTTGAGAAAGTCTGAGTACTTGAAAATTGATATTATACAAACTATTATGGAGCCACTGCCACTATGTCTATAGTGGCTAAGCGAAGAAATATATGGGAAGGACATTAGCCAATTTGTGGAGCAAACACAAGAATCATGGCCACTAGATTGTTATCTTTATCTTGAGACTGAAAGTGGAAAGGTGAATAAAAGTGAGTGTGTAGTAGATTGTGTAGATTTTAAAGTAGGATTAGTTGGGCTCCATTCAAAGGACTTTTCCGCATTATGTTTAAATGATATCTTGTCTGTGGAATTATTTAAAATAGTGGAAGAGTGTGAAGAAGAGGAACAATAATCCTATATTCTTGATTTTGTACAAGAAAAAAAACATGAAAAGATACCTCACTTTAAGACTCAGTGGTTTACTAGGCATATTCTATTACTCGATTCATTAATCTTTGTACCACCACCCTATGAGCAAGGCAAAAAGATGGATACAACGTTGGGGGTGAAATTCATATCCTCAAGGTGGAGGAAAAAGTTGATTGGGTCATGCCGCAACACTAAATTTGGCGCTTCTTGGGAGGCAAGCCAAGCTAAGGTATGCTTTCTTTGTAGCTTTTTAGTTTTTATTTCACGTAGTTTTTTTTGGTTGAGTCATAGGTTAATGGGAAGTCTGAGTACCATAAACTTGAGCTTGGAGCATGGCAAAGAATAAGTATGGGGTTCCAATGGATTCCCACTCTGTGTGAAGATGAATCTAGCTAGGGATAGAGGCCTCGGAGAGTATTTCTATCTCTTACTTTTTAAATTTACTTTGGGAACAAAGTAGATTTTTAAGTGTGGGGTGGGGAAAATCCCAAATTTTAGCTCAATTTAAAATTTTTTAGGTTAGGAATAAGTGAGATATTCTTGTTGGTGCTAATTTTGATTACATGATGCAAGTGGATTTGTTTATAAAAGCATGTTGATTGATGTGAACAGCTATTTTTGAGACTCCTAGGCTCAAGTTTATGACTCTTGTTCATATTGTCTTAGTTTTGAAGTTGTGCTATTGTTGAATTTGGAATTTAAGATGATCTTATTGAGTTGACCAAGTGCCATGTGCATGTGAGAATTTTTGTATATTTTTTGTTACATGTGATGTCTAGAACTTTCTTGGTGTATGTGTGAAGCAAAATAAAGAATAGGAGTTTAGGAGATGATATCTGCATTTCTTTGATAGCCTTGTTTTATACCTTCTATTTGTCCTACCTTTGTGCATCATCCTAGTTAACCCCATTGAGCCTTTATCTTTTTCTTTGGCAACCTCATAAGTAACCTAATACCTTCTTTGATAGACAATAATTTGATCCAAAAATCTCCTAAGATCTTTAATGAAAAATTGAAATATTAAGGAGTTTGAGAAATTGAAAAAGAAAAAGGTGAAATTGATGCCCCAAGATAATAGTTATTGGTGTTTATAACTGATTACCAGTGGATGGGGCATGATATAATTGATGATAGAAATATTTTCATTATTGTGAAAAAAAATTGATTCACATGGTAGTAAACTATACGTCCACCAAGTGTTTGTGAAAATGCTTAAAAGAGATGGGGCAAAAACAAAAGATAGGGGTGGATAAAAATGTGAAATTTGGTTTTTGGAGAGCTTTTTTAATGTTTAATGTAGTGCATTAAAATGCTTAGAGAGGTTAATCACTATTCTCAAATAGTTCCTACCCATCCCCTATCCTACATTACAACTCGAAAAATTCTTAATTGATCCTAAGCTTTACATTCAACTATTAGCGGAGCATTACACTAAGGTTTAGTCTATGGTTCATTGTGTGTAACTTGTGAATTCTTTGTGAGAGTTAGCGTAATTTGATTCTTGTACCCATTATATTATAAATTGCATTATTGTGAGTGATTATGGGTAGCTCTCTTATTGTGAGGGGAACATGTTTGATGACTATCAGTGATTCTTGTGATGTCTTTGATTGAGCAATTAGCATGAGTTTTCCAGTTGTGGAGTTCATTCTTGAGGTTAGGAGGTTTTGAAGTAGGATTCTTGAGCTTTCAATTGTGTTGTAACAAGCTTAGTGTAGTGACTTACAGTCATCTAATCATTGTAGTTCTATCTTGAGTGTCTTTCCTATAGTAGAAGTGTAGAGCCTTTCCATCTTATGATGCTTATAGTGAAGAGTTATTCGAGGATGAACAAGGCTTTATGTATGGGGTGATGATGTTGGGTGAATTTATGCATTCTAGTGTTGTTATTCTAGCCTTCCTAGCCTTCCTAGCCTTGTTTTGAGGATGATTCAGGTACTTAGTGTGTTAATAATGATATAAATGTTCATCTAAGTGTCCAAGTATGTGTTTACAATGTTTAAGGGTGTTTTTAAATGAGTTTTGATTCAAATTGATCATTTAGAGTTCAACTGAAAAAACTAGTGCTACAAGCTTGAGCTAGGTGTTTATCTAGTCTATAATGGTGGGTAATAAGGTCTTTAATGAGTTAATAAGGTTTTTATTATGTATTTATATGTGACACAACTTTTTTATAATGTTTAAGGGTCAATTGGATCAAGAAACAAGTCGAAACAATGAGTTAAAGATCAAAGTGATATTAGCCTATGTTTAGCGCATTTTTCTAGTTCGTCGTGTTCGATGTTGTGCTTTATTGAGGTCTAAATTATGGTGTTTGATTATGTAGGGTGCTTGGTGAATGGATTATGATGATATATGAAGGATATACAAGCTTCAAATCAAGTGGAAACAACTGAAAATGGCTCGGAATGGCTTAACCAAAGCACAATACACAACTTTGACTCAATTTGGATACCTGGAATGTCCAGAGCGAATGTGGGAGCGTGGAAAGTACTATGGGCGCATGATACAAACTAAAATACTTATAAGGTACCCAAAATAGTGTATCCTCACAAAGGACTGGATTTATGACCCTTACTTATGTCAAATAGCCTTTGCGATGTGACCCTATTTCAAATACGGGTAACACTGCAGATTTGAATCCGAATCGTCTTGGGACTACTTGGACACTATAAATACATCTTTGTACTTCTTATTATTCACTCTTAGACGTCTTGGACTAGTTGTGGGTTTGCTCAAAACTTTCTTCAGGATTTGTATCTCTTTACTTTAGTTTCTTTCATGGTTTGTATCATCAATCCATGGGATTGGATGATGAATATTTCCATTGAAGGCTAAAACTCCTATCCGGGGTTAAGGCCACATTCATGATTACTTTTATTTTTATCTAAGTTTTTTAATTTACTCCTCATTTTTGGTTGTTTATTTATTCTTATTTTAACTATTTTAAGGATTAATGGCCCTTAGAATACTTCAATTATCAACCTTGTAAACTCGGGAGAGAGAATAGGGCGCTAGAACATGGGAATAAGCAAGGTAAGGTTCCTAGTCTTTTATAAAATAAGAATTTTGAATTAGCATCTAGGATAGAGATGTACCTCGAAGCCTTACTTGATTCTAACGTAGGATGATAGCTTAATACACTTAATTAAACTATTACATCCCCGCTCAACGATGTAATTGTAAGGTTCAACTTACGTAAAGGATTAGAGGTTGGTAAATTGTAATTGTGCAATTAACCCTATGAATCAACACCTAGATCATTGTAGATCAGTTGACGAAATTAGCTCATTTCATATTATTAAGATTTCCTTCGATTCCTATAGGTTATCCTATATTTATGTCTGATATAATATTTTCCTCCATGTAGTACCCATATCTGTTATCTCAGATAGGGGCTTAGAGTTCACTTCTAGCTTCTTGCAGTTTTTTAGGAGTAGTTGGATCTCAGGTTGATCTTAGCACTACTTTTCACCCTCAAATCGACAATTAGTTAAGGCTGACTATTCAATTTTTGTAGGATATGCTATTTGTGTGTGAATGGACTTTGGAGGTCACTTGAAACAATATTTAGCCTTAAAGGAATTTGTTATAATAATAGATACCATTTAAGTTTTGAGATGACACTATTTAAGGTATTGTATGGTAGGGTTTGTTGATCTCTAACTGGTTAGTTTGAGACATTTGAGGATAGATCCTATGGTATCAACTTTCTTTATTAATCTTTGGACAAAGATTCGGTGTTTTAGGATAAGCTAAGGGCAACTTAGAATAGGCAGAAAAGTTATATTAATTGCAGGCTTTGCATTTTGAAGATTGGAAAGGGTGGTTAGGTTTTACTTTAAGTATTGCTGATGAAGGGCATGATGAGGTTTGGGAAGAGGGGAAAGCTCAGCCCCAGGTATATCAAGCTAATAGAGATAATTCAGACTGTTAGAGAGGTAGCTTATGAGTTAACCTTGCCCCCAGAACTTTCATTAGTTCATCTAGTTTTTATGTATCTATGTTGCAACATGTAACATTTCGGATAAGTATCATATGCTTTATTGGGACTTGATTCAGTTGGATAAGAGTTTAACTTTTGTGGAGAAACCAACCTTTATTTTATCTAGGAATGTCAGATGATTACACTCTATAGAGATTCTAGTGGTTAAGGTTCATTATACGCACCATCTAATTGAGCAGGCTAACTAAAGATTGAGAGTGAGATGCGAGCCCAGTATCCTAACCTGTTTGAGCCTTCAGGTACATCATGGTACTTTAGTTTAACAAATGATAGTCTTTTTATTAATGGATATTAAAATGACCCTCAAGGTCATTTTATGTGTTTTTATGATTTTTTGGATGCTTAGAGTTTTTCCATGGCTGCTCCAAGTCATTATGACGTGCTAGGACTGACAGTTCGGTCACTGGGCAGTTTATTTGATTCTTTGAGCCAATTTTCTATTTTGTAGATTTCATTATTAAAAATTGGGTATTAAACCTAAGATTTAGTCAAATGGTCTCGGATGTCAATTTTAACAGTTCTATTATTCTTGTCTTAATATATAGATTATTATTTTGATAGTGTGGCAGCGTTCAGAGTCTTCTTGAAAGGGAAAAGTGTCGGTGTCGTGGACTTTCTTGAGCTTTCGACATCATTCAGGTAGGATAGGATTTCTTTCCTCTTATATTAAGCTTAATTATGATATTAGTTTGGTATTATGGTAGATTTGGATGGGCATTTGCGGCTTGGTTAACAATTTAGCAAATGATAGGATTAATTAGTTGATTAGAAATCTTTTTGGTACAATTTGGCCTGTCCTTCCCCATATTGAATTAGATTGACATATATGGCCAGTTTAGGCTTAATTAGCACTTTCGGAAGGAATTATAATGTCTTAGTTTAGGTTTGAAAAGGTTATTTCCTTAACATAGGTTTTGGGACTAGTAGTAGACCCCACTGGTCTTTCTTTTAGGTAGTGTGCTTAGTTAACTCTTATAGACTTAAGGAACCTTTAAGTTTGAACTTAGATTGACTACTGGACCTTGAGATGTCTTAGGCAATTTAATGGAATTTGGTTAGATTTATTAACCCAAATTAAGTGATTGTTTATCCTTTTGAACCATGTACCTAGACTTGGTAATTAATATCACATTTTTTAGTGATCTAACCATATTACCTTGTAGTCATATTACATAGAGTAGAAGGTAATTCATAATCTTAGAAATTTATGACACTTGGCCTAATTATCTAGTTCTGATTCGAGTCCCCCTATTGGTAGATCCCTCGATATTCATTATATTAGGCTCATTTAGGACATACTCACTTTATGGCACTGATTTTCTTGTTTTGGTTCAAGTACGACATTTATGACCAATATGTAGCACACTATTGTGATGATTCTATTCTTAGTTTTTCTTCATGTCCGACAATTTTGGTTCGAAGAGGGTTTCAAGTACATTGTTACATTGGGCATAATTTAAGATTTTATTTATCAGTATTTTCTTCTTATTTTCATCCATCAGGTTTATGGGGGCCCGATTAGGTTATTCTTTTAACGTTTGCACCTTCTGGGCTTATAGAGGTCCAATGGGGTTGTAGTTAGAATGTATTTGCTTTGACTGATCTATCCTTGTATATTTATCAATTTATTTTATTTCAGAGTAGTATTTTGATATATTCCTTATCATTGACTTTATTTTACTTTCTCGTATTTTATTATGATATTGTTGTAATTCATCTTATCCGAATGATAGTGTCAACTGAGTATCTATTATTTTTTATGCTCATGCTGTACTTCTGCATCTTTTCTGATGCAGATCCGAGTACTAGCTGTTGTTGTTGATGCTTCTCTCAAGCTGGTGTTTGGGGATTCAGAGATAGAGTGAGCTTATAGAGCCAAAGCTGATCCCCTCTCTTTATACTATATTTAACAGTCTTTACTTTCTCGAGGTTATGTGTATGATGGATACTATTTAGTGCTCTATTCTTTTTGGAATTTGTGGCTCATGTATCGACAGTATCAGGTCGTGGCATACGTACTCTTCTTTCACATTACCTTTTTTCCCGCCTTCTAGTACTTTCATTATTATTTGATGCTATTTAATTTTCTACTAGCATTTTATATTCTACTTTCTTTTCTTCAGCTATTTTGTCTGTTACTCGCCCTTTCGGGCTATGGTGTGTTGTACCTACTGGTGGATTAAAGTAGGTGATATCATGACTTGAGATATCAGGTCGTGACAGTAATATATGAATAACTAACCTCTGCATAAAATAATACATAGCTTCTATCATAATTAATCCTTCTTAGTAGGTGTACATAGTTCTGCTTGGTTTTGTTTTTTCCATTAAAAAATTTTCAAACCAATTATGTTGGTACATTGAATGTATAAATCCAATAAAACCAACATAAAATTAGGTTTTTTATTTTGATTTTAGTTGTTTCTTTCGACTTCCTCAGGTTTCTTACAATTATACCATAAATGAATTGTACAAACTTTGAAAAAAAAATAGAACATTTGAATATAAAGAAACAGCTAACAAATTAGAAAGCAAATACTAATAAATCCAAAACATATAAAGGAACAATAATGCATTAACTGCACCACTAATAAACATTGTAGGAAGAATACCAAATAAAAGTTTTCGAGTAATATCTTATTTTATATTGCAATGACTAAGTTCTAAAGATTCCCAATTTGAATGGCTGAAAATTCAATATTTGCATATAATATATATAAACAAATCTGAAATATATCCACAAAGAAGATTATAATTAATATTTTTTTATATATTAAAAATTAAAGTTATATATGCATTCTATCGATTTAGTTTGGGTTTGATTGAACTTTTTCTTTTTTGTTAACACGAAGCCAAACCAAGCATGACATACTTTTTGTCCAATGCCGAACCAACTAAATCAAACCACAAGTCATTTTTTTCAGGTTTGTCTTGGTTCATCAGTTCATTTTGGCTTGGCGTTTGGCCCGTACACCCTTGCCTATTAGAAATACATGCATAACTCTAACCAACTATTGGATGACCTCTTAATAGTTTTTGATGGAATTACACATAAATATAGTTAATATTTAGGGTATGTTTGGAAAGCCACCTAGTAATTAGAATTAGTGTAATTACTAGGGTATTAACTACCAACCAAGTAATTACACAACCTAGTAATTACGCTGACATAATTGCTTGCCACATTATAATTACCGTATAATTGTAAGTGTATTGTTTTGTTGCATAAGTGTAATTAGAATTATTCAAATTTTAAAATAAAATTTAATTACCCAATATTAAAAATTACTGATATTTGAAAAATATAAAGGATATTAAATTAGGTATTAAGATATATATTGTCTTTTGAAAATATCACAATTGAGAAATATATGTTCTTAACTAATATTATAAAAAATAATTAATATATATTTCAAATTAGTGTATTTTAATTAAATTAGACATAAAAAAATTACATGACTTTTAAAAACATCATGAAATGCATGTTTGACAAAAAGATTAATTATATTATAATATCAATAATTTATTAACATTTGACAAAATATTATTCTATCAATTCTAACCACTATAACAAGGAGAAATATCAAGTCAATACTACTAAAAGAAATAAATTGAAACAAAAAATATAACATAAATTCAAAATTTAACAAAAGAAAAGTTAACATAATACTCTTATATTACTCTTATGTCAAATTTCAACACAATGTAAATAAATATAAATCAAAAGAAAAGAAAAATGTAACTCTGTAACCTTATTGAACAATGAGTTATGCTTTAATTTAAAAATTAGAATACAAACACAATTATGCTACATAAAAAAAATAAACAATAAATAATATGAATAATTGTATGAAATTACAAGAAGTGAAGGTTTGGAAAATAAGAAGTAAGGAAATGCAATATAAATAATGTAAAATAAAAAAATATTTTTTAAATAATATTAGAATAATAAAAAAATAAAATAATAGAAACAAAAATCAATTAAATAAAAAAAAAGAAACTAAAAGGTAACTAGCTTGTAATTACATCATGTATTACCAGCAATTCACATCTCCCTCTGACAATTGGAGATTGTAATCACCTCTTGCCAATTAGACCCAACTAACTGCTAACCAAGTAATTACCTGGCCAAACAAATTATATCCGTATACACTAAATTTAAATAATAGGAGGACTTTACATAAAGTTCCTTAATGATGAACAATTATAGTTAAATATAAGTAAAAGTAAGATAGTTAACATCTCTAGTAGAGTAATTTATAGTCCGTTGAGTAACGTGTAAAAAGGAAATATGAGAAATAATTTGAGATAAGGAATTATGTCATTGAGGTGCCCAACATCTAAGTTGGTTGCACAGTTGTTGAAATTTTCTTTGAGATATTGCTACTACTTTCTCTTCATGAACTATAGTTCAATTGATCCAACCCAACCTCCGAACCCACCTGATCAGTCCAATAGGATGAGGAAAAATCAGTATAATATTTGTGAAACTCAGACATATGGACAAACAATGGCTATAATGGCCTATGGAATCACCAAAAAAACAATCGCAACCACCATTAAAACCTCTCCCACTATCGGAATCAATCAACCAACTCTACCAAATCCAAATTCGACACCAACACAATCCTTTTCTCAAAATATCATAGCAAAATTCCCCAAAGTTTCTTCTAATTTTGACCTAATTCAAACCAAAGTACAACAATCTCATGAAAATAAACAACAAAACATCCAACCAAAAAATGAAAAAAAAAACCTCCTATCCCTATAATACAAATCAATCCTTCGACACTTGAGAGGGAGGAAAAATTTATAATGGCACTAAAATTATGGATGCAACCAACAAACCAATTGTGTTCAATGGTTGTGAAGCCCAAATCAAAATCCAACATGGTATAGATTTGGGGAAGCCGACGGTTTTCTTTAAAGCAGAATCTTACTTTATTAAACTTGTGAAAGAGTGCAAATTAACAATGTTTGGAAGTTTTACCAAGGTAACCTACTATGGAAGAAATTAGAGGAACATTTTTTAGATAATTTCAGCTTACTGGTATGGTCAAGATTTCTTATTTTGACCCTAAGAATGTTTATGTCTATTTTTCCAATGAAGTAGACTATAACTATGTCTTCACTAACGATTATATTGATATAAAGAGGCTCCAAGGAAAATCCTTAAATTGACTTCAGATTTCAAACCTCGAGACGATACCTCTATCGTTTCAATATGGATTTTGATTCATCAACTTCCTCGGTATCTTTTCAATTGGCAACTCGTCTCTAGAATTGTTAAGGATATTAATACTACTGTTGCTCCGGATCAAGCTACCTACTCTAAATCTAGAGGGAATGTTGCTAAATTTAAGTTAAAATTCATCTTTTAAAATCAAGACTTGATCCAATTTGGTTAGGTTTCAAGAGACTGGATGGTATAAATGATGGTAAATACATAGACATAGAATTTAAGAAGGGTCCAAGTTACTGCTTATACTACAAAATGCAA
Organism: Capsicum annuum; assembly: GCF_002878395.1. Classification (NCBI taxonomy): domain Eukaryota; kingdom Viridiplantae; phylum Streptophyta; class Magnoliopsida; order Solanales; family Solanaceae; genus Capsicum; species Capsicum annuum. The sequence goes on from NC_061117.1 coordinate 112,470,836, forward strand.
GGCGACCTGATGACATTATGTAGAAAAATGGCTAGAGATGATAGAATTAAAGCTCAAAAGGAGGACTGAGCTAAGAATGATAAAGAAATAAGAGTCGATGAAGATTTGATGGATGAGTTTCAGACAGTATCTAAGGGGAAGACATTCAAATCCAAAAACCTTAAGAATAGGCACTGCCGGGAAGGTAAGAACATAGATGTGAATAAAAATAAACAACACCAAGCTCAAAATGGAATGGATCATGAGTGGCTCACAAGAAGAAGGAATGCTAAGAAACCTCCTAAAAACCAAAAACCCCTCGCATTAAAAGAGATAACTGATAATGGAAAAAGAAAAGTTAGTGAAAAACACACAACGAACAATATCCAGTAGAATACCACTCAACTGAACAGTAATAGAAGACACAGAATCTACAAAAAGAGAACTGCCTTGGATCATAATGTTAATTAAGCCCATACACTTAACCTACGGACAGAACAAAAATGTAACAACAAACATATGACAAACTATTTTATGGACCAGATGAACAAAATTAATAGGGTGTCCACTCAAATTCACAAGGAAGATCAAAATAGTTGACAATAATCTCATATGATCACCTACAAGGGTGAAACCAATACTAAACAAGTTGAGGAAAAAATTGCAGTAGAAACTATAACGACCTTAACCCCATAAAAGACACCCATCCTATCGATTCAGGGGATGCTCATGATAACTACCTCATGTTAATTAGTGGAACCAATCGAGAGAAATATAAGAGTAATAGCTTTATATATACTAATGACCCTAATCACATTATAGAATCACCATCCCAGTATGATCAGAAGAAAGAAACCTGTAAGGAATGTGACTTTGAAGATGAGATGAGCACTAAATAATCTAATGATTTTTAGAGCTTGGATAGTTAGATCTTGTAATAGGATGATCATTAGAAAAAATTAGATATTAATATATCCCATAGTACTGATGAAAAAGCCGCTCAATTAGTTGAAGCTTTTAGACCTCAAAATCTGGTGGGCATTGATGTCACCTAAGCTATACTTCCAAAGAAAGCACAACACGATTTTTGTCAAGTACAGCAACCTAATAGAGGTTGGGGTCGAACCCATAAGGAATAGGATAAGCATCTCTTACAAATTCATTGAAGTAGTCGAAAAAATACAGAAAAGTAAATAAGGGGATTTTGCAAGAACAATATCAAGAGTAACAAATCTTGGTCGCTTTTGGGTTGAAATCAATCTGAGATGAATACTAGGAATGTATTCCCCTAATTTCCTAACACTATACATTTATCGTACTCTATCGAACTATCTCAATACCTTGCATGCAGAATCTGATAAAATATCTATCACCAACCATCTTGTGAACATTTTTAGTGAATTTTTCCCTTTACCTTTTGAGCCTCAGAGTATTGCCTAACTAACCCTCATCCTAGATACTATATTAACTATTACCTTTTGAATGTCAAGTTAATTAGATGAGGTTTTGTAGCCTCAAATTACTATCGTGATCATCGTTTCCTAATCTTTACCTCTCTTATGAAGTAAGAATCAAATACAAGCAGGTTCTCAACATTGGTCGGTGTTAAGAAAGTAATCAAATCAAAACAAATCACAATCCATGAAAGAATATTAACACTTTGTACTTCCTCTACTTTGTTATTCCATCAAGGTTCCCACAACCCTAGTTAGGTGGTTTAGTCGCTCATATTTGCAAGAACATCCATTAAACTCAATAAAGAAAACATATGAATAATCTGACAATAATTTAAGAACAAAACCCAAAATTTCAAATTAATAATCAATCGTAAAAACCAAGACTAATGGATTCCAAGATCAAAAGTCGAGTCTTAGAATAAATATAGTATTGGGAATGCAAAAGGGTGTATAAACTAATACAAAAACATCAAAAAGGTATTTATAGATAACATCAAAACCCTAAAAATCCTAACTAAAATGAATAAGGAAAACTAAGTCGATGACTACTTATTGATCTAATTACAGGCCATAAGTGGTACTTACGGTCCCCTAGGTGGGTCGTAAGTGTCAAAAATCTTAACAAGTTGCAGCATGCTACCCATGATGGCACTTACGGTGGCTAAGTGGTACTTACACCCATAAGTTACCTCCTTGTAATTTTCAGACCATTCATTAGAATTCAGCTTCTCAGAACTTGATTCCTCTATGACTTACGTGGCTACTAACGTGCCATAAGTGGCTCTTCGTCAATGTCAGAACAAAACTTCAAACTTCAGGTTCTTAGATCCTCTTTTTATACTTATAAGGCCACTTCCGATGGTCGTAAGTGAAACTTATGTCTCATAAATAGGGTCTTCTACACACTTTAACTCTTTTTCTTCATTTTAGCTACAAAAACCTAGTTTCCTGTAAAACAAATATAAAAACACATCATATCTAACAAAAAGGACCGACGTATTTGCATATTTTTTGGTTTTAAGCATTGAAAGTGCCATGAAACTATGGCACATCAACGCCCTCTACTTAGAACATTTGCTTTTACTCTAGCTACAAACACATAACAAAATAATACGACTATGCTTAAACAAGAGAAAACTAAGGTACCTACGAATGTCAACTTAATTTCTACTAAAAAACATTACCCTCTACTATTTCTAACTTTTCAAAACTACTGTGTGGATCTATGTAACAAAATAATGAGACACAAAAGAATCAAGCTATGGCATTATATTAGAAACAAATGATCAATCAAATATGTAGTATACACTACCCAAATATATCAACTACCCTTAGGTCACTTATTTTTCTCCTAGTTAAACACAAATAAAATATAACACTTGTATGACATGAACACAAAACAACCTAAATATGCCAGTTCTACTATGATAACACAACCGCCGAAAAAAAAATATGGCAAGAAAAATGCTCAACTGTGGTACACCCCCACCCCAACTAAGGACTATGCATTATCTAGTGTATATCCATAATATAAAACAAGGGAATGGGAACATACTTGGGATGTTCTAGGCATTCATTGTAGATCACCCCCATCTGAGGTTTTTTGTGGCTCATTCTGCAAAAGTGGTGGTAAGGCATAAATAAAAAATGAGTTCACTACTATCTTAGCTCTTATCTATACATCAAATACTGAGGACACCTTGGATTCATGGGCATCCCTTTTTAGGGACTAATTGAAGGGAAGGTGGGGTGCTGTAACTTTGCCTCCCGGTCTCTCTTGGTCCTAACCACCAAGACGACATCATCCTCTATTAATAAATTAAATATTTTAGGTAAATAGAAAGGCAACAGTTGTGTGAAAGATGGAATGGATGGAGGAATTACTGGAACCAATATCTCCAACAGTGATCCTACCTCAGTACATAATATAGTTATCTGCTCTTGGATCCTAGATATATCAGGTGCCTGTACCTCACTAAAACATGCATTCACCCGACCCTTAAAAACACTAATCCAAGTAATCAAGTCTCAAATAATATCTACCATATCAGTCCTCAGCCTCACCTCAAATCAGGCTTCAACAGTCTCAAATGTAATCCTGACCCAAGGTTGGATATATCTAGATAATGCAGCCAAGTAAGACTCGATCTAAGTATGGCATATTGTCACCTCATCCTACCGATCAACCATGCACTAAAGAAACTCGCATAACACACTGGCCAAATAGAAACTGTGGGGTGAGGGGTAAATGTGGATACCTCAATCAGCTCAGAAATAGAAGTTAGAGCTAACATAGATATAGTCAGAGCCCCCTCCCCACCTATAACAATCTTAGGCCAGCTCCTTGCTTGCCAATCTCAATATCAAGACCAATATTTGGCCTCTCAACATGCTCATCTGTAACTGAAGATCCCTTAGAATAGATAAACACTGAAGGTCTCTCAGAATAGATCAAAACTGAAGGTCCCTCAGAATAGACATGGATTATAGTAGGAGCTGGTTGTGCTCTCTGTGCAAGGACTGGGTTTCTTGGATCTTTGGTAAAACTAATATTTGTAGTGATAGTCGCCTTAATCTTATGATCAGCATTAATAATATTTAGCACACTAGCTGTATCACAAAACTACTGGATAGATAAGGAAAAAGGAGAGTGGTGGCCTAACAAAATGCTTTGGCATAAATCTCCAGCAGAATTAGTACCGCAAAATCATTATCATATCTAGCAAGCAGGATGGAAAAAAATGTGGCTCACTCCTATGTAATATATTATCATATGCAGTTAGAATCTCCCTAAAATCAAACCATGGTCCACCAAAATTTTGCTACAAAATACAGTCCTGCCTTTTTTATCTCCCCCTTTTCCCTTTATCCAGGGGGCATCAATGCCTAGATTAAAAGTATAGATGACTATTCACTAAGACAATCTAAGCATATGATATATGTAATTTGTATCTCTCATAGTGAATCTATCCCAAGCTAATCTTATCCTAAAATCAGACTCTACTATCGATGTCGGTGCCACATAATTTGGCCCAAATAATACCTGAGAAAGCCATCATAGAAATTTCCATTCTAACTCTTCAGACTAAAGAATGGTCTAGCCAAGGTAGCTCTATACTTCTACCCTTCTATGGAGTAATCAAGTAAATCATAGAGGCGTATGAAGAATAAAAATCCTAGACTAAAGCCTGGTTGTATGAACCATGGTGCTAAGTAGTGACTTCCAAGCTATACCTCTTCTCAAAAGATGATACTATCGCTACCAAATATAGTATCCCAAAAAAGGTTGGGGTCAAATCCTAAGGGAATACATTGAATTTTGGCTCTCAGTTGTTGTAATAAATAAGCAGAACAAGAAAAGTAAATAAGGGGTTTTGAGTATCAGGGTTGAACAAGTGACGAGTATCAGTTATGAGTGTTGTAATCAGTGGTGAGTGTTGTAATCAGTTGTGAGTGAACACTAGGATTATGTTCCCCCTAGCTTCTCAACTCCATATACTTTTTATGCTTTACAGAACCAACCGATACTTTGCATGAAGAATTGATAAGTTATGTACCTTTTATAGTCTTTTGGATGAGCAGAAGGATTTCACCCTTTAACTTTTCAGTCTTAGGATGTCTCCTTACTAACCATTATCTTGATCCTAGTTAACTATTACCTTTTGATTCTTTATTTATTAGATGAAATCTAACTATCTTACTAAGATAAAACCTAGAAGCATGGATCGACAATTAAATTCCAAATTACTGTTGTCTTTATCTTTTCAGTGTTACTACTCCTTTTTTGGAGTAAGTATAAATATTCTAAGAGGGATCCTAACGTGTGAACCCATTAAGAAAACCATTACATTGAAGATAAAACAATACATGTAGGGGAATCAATTCAGAACAACAATAGTACTTTCTCTACTTTATCAATCTGCCAGGGTTTCCACAACCCTAGCTATGGGTTTTAAGCCGCTCATGTATGTGAAGAAATCAAAAACATTCATGATCGAAAGAATATATGAAATCCCAATAATAATAAGTATAAAACCAACAAACGTAACTAAATTAATCAGCTGAAGTTAATTCAAGTGAATCCCAAGATCAAAATCTAAACTTGGAATCAAAATATGTTTGTGAGTATCAAAAGTGTGTAACTTCTACTAAAAATACATAAAGGGTAAAAGACCATGAAATTATGCCTTCTAAAATATGGAAGATCACTACTTCAATTTCAATACTTGAACCTCTCAAACTCCTAGTCATTTGATAAAAAGAGAAGAAAAAGTTCTGACCCTTGTATCACGTAGGGATATAGCATCCGGAGATGGTTAGCAGTAGGAGCGCTACCATGTAACTCAAGGCTAAGGATAAAATAATGCAATAGTTTAACCAAGTTAAAACATCATAGGCAATCACATGTATATAAATATATATAGTGCCTAGAAAAGGAACAAATCTTGGCATGCATTTTGAAGCACCCGATCATGAAGCATGAAATAGGGGACTCTAACCTCCGACTCATATAGTTTAGAAACATTGAATGTCTCGACCATATTAATCAAGTGGACACTAACCTCAAGCCATTATGACCCTTCAGACCTCCCAACCAGATTAAGCAAGTAGAATCTAACCTTAAGCTATTTTGACCCTTCTTAATCGATCTTGGGACTCTAACCCTTAGTGTATGTAATGACACCCATTCCATTCAACTCTTAGGGACTCTAATCCATTTAGCTGTCATAATTTCAACACCATCTATGACCACAAGGTCTTTACGAAGCCATTTATCCACCATTCACTTTAATAGGACAATGCCTTAATTTCAATAACAATTCAAATTAATTTATGGTCATCAAAACCCTTTGAAAACCCTTTATCTTTTACTAGCATTCCCATACAAAGATTTTGTTCAAAACACAATTGAATTTCATGTTTAGGGACTCAAACCCTTGTAATAAATCAAATCACCAAGGTTACTAATTAACTCATTACATGACCAATAGGGCCTTTACAAAATCATTTACCAACCATTCATACTCATTAATCCATTGCCTTAGTTCAAAACACCATTAATATGTGACTAGTTATTTCTCTTAGACATTTTAACAAACACCTTGAGGGCATACCTTTACCATGACCAAAACCATTAAGATTAGGGTTACTCATTAGCCATTTGTTAAATCACAATCAACAAGCACCCACATGTGCCAACAATCACCAAAGCATGTATAAACACTAGTTAAACCAAGAGTAAAAAATACTCAATCATATGAAACAAAAACACCCATTTTTTGGTTTTTAGAACCATCATTTAAAAATAATAATCATTCCTTAAAACACATGACATTTATGAATTAATATAGAGGGAAATTCACATGACTTATACAAGATGATTCACAAAAAGAACCTGACCCCTTTAGCATCTAGATGAACACCTATTTGAAACCCTAGCCTCCAATCTTCAAGAAAGAGTTAGAGAGTATTTTTGGAGTGTTAATCTATCATAAGTAAGTTATAAGAGGTCTAAATAAGTTTTAAGGTGTGGGTACTTACAGGTTTTTGGGTGGGAAATGTCTGGAATGCCCTCAGCTTAAAAGCTGGAAATTTAGTCACAGGAGGATACTACCCATCCCCCAATCCATACCTTAGGGTATGAGTGACACCCTTAACTCATACCCTAGACCTTACCTTGGACCTCCATACTGATGAACATACGACCATAGAAGATAAAGTCGTATCTTAACATACGACTAGTATCCACCCTAGTCATATCTTAGCCAGAATCTACTAGGCTAACTTAGGGCATTATATCACTTAGTAACATACTAGACGTACCCTATCATATGACTAGTATGACATCTAACCATACCTTAGAAATAAACCAACCCAACTACACTGACTAACATATGAGAGTGGAGTACTAAATCGTACCTTAGCATACAATAAGTATGCTCAAACTATACCTTGTCCAAAAACTCAAACTTAGGAAATTTTCTAAGGGTCCAAAGCTAAGGTATTTTGATGCAGTGCTAGATTTAATGTCGCGACATGATGTGGGTATCTTGATTACATAAAATTTATCAACATATTCATAAAAATCCCCTCCAGGGTAATCAATATAATTGATCATCGATACCACCCTCATGTCGGTAGGCTACTTCATTGATTTTTGAATGTTGAATGTTACCTCCTTATCGTTGACTTTGAACTTCTACTCTCCTTTCTCTATGTCAAGCATCACTCTACCTGTGGCCATAAATAATCTACCTAATATGATAGACATATCGATTTCAACTTCACAATCTAGAATGAAAAAGTCAGCTGAAAAGATGAAGTTGTCCACTCACACAATCATATCAAATAAAATGCCAATAGATTTCTTCATCATACGATAAACCATCAATAGCCGCATTGAATTTGGTTTCAAAGGGTTCAAACCCTATTGCTTGAATATGTCTATAAACATCAAATTTATTTTGGCTCCTAAGTCACATAAGACATACAAATTGGGATGACCCAATAGTTTATGGTATAGTGAATGCTCTAGGTAAACTCTTTTCTGAGTGAAAGGCCTCATAGTGAATGTACTACAGTGATGAAAGTCGTCAACATCCTCGATCATAGCTCCTTTTCATCTTTGTGACAAATTGCTTCATAAACCTAGTGTATCTAGGCATTTTCTCCAACAACTTGAGAGAGGAATATTCAAGCTCAACTCTTTCAGCATCTCAAAAAATTGCTTGAATTTTTATTCCTCTTCTTTTTTCTTTAATCATTAAGGAAAAGGTGGGGGCGGTCTCTAAATTTGTTTTATTTTTCGATCTACAATTAGGCCTTTAGCTTTTTCATTAGCAAAAACATCATCACCACTTGTTCCTTTTTGTAACTCCCCATAAGTGTCTCATTAATAACAACTTATATAGTAAGCACTAGGGGATCCATAGTAGTAATAACACTCCCCGTGGTAATGGAAAGAACATGAATATCAATTTTTGGATTTTGCATAGTGTTGCTCGGAAGGGTACCGATTACCTCTGGTTCAGAGTTGCTAACATCTTCCCAAACTGGTTCTCCAATTGCTTGATAGTAGTGGCATAAGACTTGACCTTTTTGGTCAACTCTAAAATGTCAGCCTTAATATCCTTAAAGCTAATCTCTTGATTTTCTTGACCCTTCATTGGCTTAGTCAGCATCTCTTCTGCTAGGTAGAACGTACCAATCTCTCTTCTCTCTATAGTAATACTTTTTCCTTTAGTTAATATCTTGCTCTTTACTGTTGTCTCAATATCTATCATAGTAGTTCCAACCTTGGTTCCCTTTACCTTGGGATCAGAAACCCACCAACTAATGATTTAGATAATTTGTACCCATCTGTAATTCTAACTTGTAAGCTTTGGAAGTTGAAACCTGTGCTGCTACTGTATTCACTTTCTTAAATATAGTTGATGTAAGCTGCTTTGATAGTACCCCTAGATAAGTTCTTAGTAGTATAATTTCTTATGCTACTAAATCATTAGCTACTTTCTGGCCGTAGGAGGCACAAATAGCATATGTTTTAGATCCCTTCTTAGCCTTCTAAATTTGTCACCCTCAGTTAGTTAGCGAGATATGATCTAGCATCTCTGAAGCTACCTCCCAGTGTAGTCTTATACAAGCTCATCCAAAGATGGTGTATGCTATGGTTTTGTACTGATGGTCAAGGATTGGTAAAATATCTCCAATAAACTCATTTTGATATCTGATAGTTGGGCACCATACTCATTTTTTTCTTAAACCTTAGCCATGCCTCGTCCATAGATTCTGACTGCAGCTACTTGAAATTATAAATCTAATCTTTAAGTTGTAATATCTCGGATGAAAGAAAGAACCATTTCAAGAATTGCCTGCATAACCTATTCTATGTAGTGATAGAGCCTCTTCGTAGTTCCCCTAAACATAGAGGTGTTTGTCCTGTGATTGATAAGGGGAAAACCTTAGTCTAAGTGTTGCCTGATTCATTGCTAGAATAGTATACAAATTATAGATCCCAATAAAATATACATAGTGCATATTTGCATCATCTGTAGGCAGACCTGCAAACACACCCTTCATATTTAAGAGCTTGATCATTGTACTTATTATGTCATACTTTATGCCTTGGTGTAATACAGAAGAAATAATGGCTCTAGTCTCTGCCGACTCAACATATCCCAAATCTTATTCATCATATATATATGGCTGCACATACATATATGATGGTATAAATTGAACACGGGCACCTCTAGCATTGTTTTGATTTCAACTGAGTGCTGCTTGGCAGTCTACTTCTTATTCTGCTCAACTAGCTTTGCCTCCCTAGCTACTCACTAAGCTTTTTTTATTGCCCTACTCTCATTTTTAGCTTCAGCTAAAAGTTTGCCAGTCTATCGATCAACAATATCATGTATACCTTTGGGAGGAGAGGGAGGTACAACATCACAAACCCCTTCAAGATTTTCATCTTTTTTCTAATCCACCAGCCTACTAGGTATTTGTAGGATCCTCTATGAATTTAGATTCACTAGGACTAAGGAATTTCCTATAATTCGTGTTTAAGAAATACAATGGTGTATATCAAACTAAGAACAAAAACAAAAGGAAAACCCCCAAAACCACAACAACTTCAATTCACAAATCAACACAGTATCCCCCAGCAACGATGCTAAAATTTGGCGACGTACAAGCTACACCTCCTCTTAGAAGATGATATGGTCGTTGCCAAATTAGTAACCCAAAAAAGGTTGGGGTTGAATCCCAAGGGAATACACAAAATTATGGCTCTTAACTGTTGTAATCAACGGGCGGAACTGGAGAAGTAAATAGGGTGTTTTGAGTATAAGGGTTGAATAAGTGACGAGCATCAAATTTTGTTGTAATCAGTCATGAGTGTACACAAGGATTATGTTCCCCCGGGCTTCTCAAATCTGTAGGCTTATTTTGCTTTGCGGAATCAACCTGATACCTTACATGCAAAATTGATAAATCATGTACCTTCTATAGTCTTTTGGACAAGTAGAAGGATTTCACCCTTTATCTTTTGTGTCTCAAGATGTCGCCTTACTAACCCTTATCTTAATCCCAATTAACTATAAACTTTTCAATCTCTAGGTATTAGATAAAATATAACCATATTACCAAGATAAAATCTGGAAGCATGGATCAACAACTAAACTTCAAATTATCGTTGACTTTATCTTTTCCTAGTCACTACTCCTCTTTTGGAGTAAGTAGAAATAATCCAGGTGAGATACTAATGTGTGCACTCATTAACAAAGCTATTATATTAAATATAAAGCAATACAAGAATAGGTATCATTTCAAAACAACAATAGCACTTCCCTTACTTTGTCAATCCTTCGGGGTTTTAACAACCCTAGCTATGGGTTTTTAGCAACTCATATTTGTGAACTAATCCACCACATTCATGATCGAAAGCATAGATGAAACCAGAATAATAAGTAGAAAACCCACACCATAACTGAATTAATCAACTGAAGTTAATAAAAGAAAATCCCAAGATCAAAATCTAATCTTATAATCAAAATATAGTTTTGAGTAAAAATGTGTATCTTATACCGAAAACACATAAAGGGTATTTATTATACATAAGGAAACCCTATAATCAAAGTCCGAATGTAATAGAAGAAAAAAAAGTCGATGGCCAATTATAGTCCCTACTTGCACCTTATCATTGGGCCAGGTAGTACTTCCTTCTATCAAGAAGAGCGCAAGTGGTGACCGCAAGTGCCAGGTAAAAATTTCCTGCAAGTCTGCTCTCGAGATTTGGACTTCTGGCACTTGCTTTGCTCATATGTGGTCCATAAGTATTATTTGTGGTCTACATATTTACTTAGCAAGTTCCAAGAGTCATCTTTTCAGCTCTTATTCAATTCTCGCAAATAGTTTAATCACGAATAAGATGGAAAGTGTCCCAAACATTCAAATTTCTCCAATAAGTAGCCAATAACACTTTTTTTTAAATCTTTTTTCCAAACTTAGCATCCAAGGCATGATTTCTTTCAAAACATACCCAAAATTCATCATATGTAACAAAAAAACTTTGAAACCTGCATATTTTCATAGTTTTAAGCATTAAAAGTGCTATATTTCTATAGCACATAACTGAGTCATCCACCCTAACTAATATCTATTAAATGAGGCCCGCAGGTCTGGGGCCCATGCTAACTCTATTAAATTAGTCCTTTTCTCTATTGCAATACTCCTCTTTATATGAGCCTACTCTAAGAGTAAGCCATCTTTCTCATAAATATGTTGCATCCCCTCCACATACCATTTTAAAGATATCTTAACAATGGGCACGACCGAGATGTATGTGAAATCAGATGCTGGGGAAGCAGGTGGCGAAATATGAGACTGGGTATCTTGTGAAATCGATGAAGTATCCTATGCTAATAATGAATATGTCTTTAGTGAGGCCTGATTTGCGCCCTTTTTAGACTGAGGGTGAAACCAGGACCAAAGATAACTTATAGGTTAAACCAGATACAACCTCCAACCCCACCTTACATTGGGATCTACATGCTTTATCCTTCTCTACAGATCCAGGTACTAACCCAAACTCAACATCATATCCAGTCCTTGACTATGAATCTACCTCACCCTCTACATCATCATCTTTCTTTTTAGACTAGGAAGAGTTCGGTGACATCTTACTTGGATTCTTCCTTTGAGGACCTATCTTGAAAAATGGGGGTGATAAGAAATGGGCCCCTACCTATGGTGCCTATATGGGATGAGCATCCCATGCTTCTATAATAGTTGTAGCTATAACCTATCTCTGAGTTGTGCCCCTATTCTAT